>NW_020949997.1:0-232442 GCF_900497805.2 Vombatus ursinus
AAAAAAAATGTAAAAGCAGTGCCTGAACTCAAGAAATTTACATATTAATGCAGAATTCAGCATGTAAATAAATATGTAATATAAGATACACACAGAGCAGAAGGAAGGTAACTTCAGAGGGGAAGGCTGGAGAGACTGAGGGAAATGGGAAGATGTCGTCTGAGCAGAGTCTAGAAACAAGTGAGGGCATGTGAAGAGGCAGAGGTGAGAAGGGAGAGCATTCCAGGTTTGGGACAAGGCTGATGCAAAGGCATGGAGATAGCAAATAGGCCAATATCCCTGGGCCATTCTAGAGGGCATGGAAGAGGGCAAAGGATAAGAAGACTTAGAAAGGTAGGAAATGGGCAGGTTGTGAAGAGCCTTAAATGCCAAACAGATTTGCTATTTGATCCTGGAGGTAATAGGGAGCCACTGGAGTTTATTGAGTAAGGGCCCAGACCTGGTCAGACCTACCTTTAGGAAAATCACTTTGGCAGCTTTGTAGAGGAGCAGGATAGACCAAGCTGTGGTCCAGGTGGGAAGTAATGAGAGCCTGAATGAGGTTAGTGGTTGTTCTGAGCGGAGAGAAGGGAAATATATCAAGAGATGTTGTGAAGGAAGGAATAACAGTATTACAGCAGCAGATTGGATATATGGAGTGATCAAGGATGAGGACTCAAGAACAACCTATGCTGTGAACCTGGCAGGGTGATGGTGCCCTCAGCAGGAGTAAGGAAGTGGTGATAATGAACATCCTTGCTTCACCCCAAAGAGAAAAACAGCAACAACAACTAGTAATAGGGATGTCTGAAGAGGGGAGGTTTTGGTAGGGAAAGGTAAGTTCTGTTGGGATATTTTGACTCTGAGATGCCTATGGGTCATCCAGTTCAAATGTCCAGTAGGACATTTTGGAGACGTAGGATTGAAGTTCAGAAGAGAGACTATGGCTGTATATATAGATCTGAGAAAAGTCTGCATAGAGATGATAACCGAAGCCATGGAGGCTGATACCAAAAGGAAAAAAAGAGAGAGAAAGGAGCAGAGGGCCTGGAGCAGAGACTATCCCTTCCTCTTTAAGAATGATGGGCTGAATCATCACCGTGGTATAATGGTAAAATCCTTAGTTAGGTCTGGGGGAGACTTTGCTTCCATCCTCTGTTTTCTTCTAGCCTCATCCTCATCACTAAAATCATCTTGGAGAGAATCCTATCCTTTTCTAGGTACAACTTTTCTAAGGCACGACTGCATGAAAAATAATAATAACTGAAAAAAAAAACAAACAAGCACATAGTTATAAGGTGAGAAGCAGTGTAGTACAATTAGAGAGGTCCCAGAGTGTGGAAGGCTTGGGTTCCAAGACTATCCCTGATAGCTATGATACTAGCTAGGTGACCCTGATGTAACCCTGGCAAGTCATTTAACCTTACAGGCAACTCTTTAAAGCCAAAAAAGTTGCGGATCTACATTGGTGGTGGTGATGAGTTTCCTTTTTAGCAATTCGCTATACAAATGAAATCTCAAGTTTAAAAAAATGCCCTTTTTTGTGGAATAGGACATAACATTTTGAATCTATGATCTCATTTCCTCTTTTACAAGCAATCTGGAAGGGTAAGGAAGGCAGCTATTAATTATTAGCTCTGTTTACCAGTGAGGAAACCAAAGTGAGGGTGACTTGCCCAAGCTCACAGAGCTAGTGATTGGTTGAGCTAGACCCTGACTTGAGAACCCTCTTAAGTCAACCTGTCTTCCCAGCCAGCCTTCTTCAAATTCTTGTTGCACAAGTCTCTCCTAAACTGAAGGGGCCAAGGAATTTAGTGAAAATGGTTTTTTTGGTGTGTGTGTGTGTGTGTGTGAGAGAGAGAGAGACAGACAGACAGACAGACCAACAGAGAGACAGAGACAGACAGAGAGACAGAGAGACAGCAGTCTAGCAATAATGCACATAGAATGTTAAAGCTGGAAACATTCTTTGAGATAAGAGTCCCACTCTCAATTTACAGATGAGGAAAACAAGGGCTATAGAGGAGTAATGATGTTGTTCAGAGTCACACAGCAAGGTACAGGACTATAACAACTTGGGCCTCTCTATAGACTAGGAATTAAGTGTTTTTTGGTTGTGCCATAATTTCTGTCTCATGCCCTCCTATTAGGCTTAGAGTGAATTAGGGACTCAAGCAAGGCAGGTAGCAGAATGGAAAGGGCACTGGATTTGTTGTCAAAAGCCCTGTGTTCACCTCCTTCAGCAGCCAGCTGTGTGATATGGGGCAAGTTGCTTGATTTCTCTCTGTGCCTCATTTTTCCTTATCCATAAAATGAGGGGGCTGGACTTGAGTCAGGAAGACCTGGGTATGAATCCTGTCCCAGACCCTTAGTTACTGCATGACCTTGAACAAGGCACATAACCCCTCTATGACTCAGTTTCCTAACCTATAAAATGAGAGGTTGAACTCAGTAACCTTAAAGGTCCTCTCCAGCTCGAAATCTGTGATCCTATGATTCTACTCTCTCAGAGGGAGGGCTCTCCATCTGCCCATCCTGACCCAGGGTCCCAGCCCTCACCCCTGGCCCCTGTCTCCCAATAGCCCCCAGAGGAGGTGTACTCAGCTGGAGATTCGGTCCTGGTGAGATTCCACTCTGATGACACCATCAACAAAAAAGGCTTCCATCTTCGCTACACCAGCACCAAGTTCCAGGACACCCTTCACAGCAGGAAATGAGCAGGAAGTGACCTCTCCCTTCATCCCCAGAGGGAAGAGGAAGGCTTCCCTCGGACACCAGCTCCTCCCCTCCCCTTAGACTGTCTGACATGGTTGGACAAGGGGACAGAGGGAGGCCATTCCCTTTCCCCTCTTGAGCCATAGCCTCCAGCTTGGATACCAGTTGAGTCTCTGGGGGTAGGGGAACCAGACTTCTCTCTAAATGGCTTCCCCCCCCACTGCTCTTCTCTCCTCTCTTGTATGGCTGCCCTGTGACTGAGAGGGGTGAAGATCCAGGAGATGAAGGTTTCATGGAGACATTTGAAGACACCAGTATTCTCCAAGTGGCACTCCCTCCCCACAACCTCCCTTCCACTGTGATCTGGGAGAGGTTTGCTTGGAGAGGAAGACTCCCCCATCTTTCTTGTCCCTCTCACTCCAAATTATATTCTGTATAGTCAGTGGCAAAGTCCTCATTGTAATGCACCAGCAAACCCAATCCTCCTCCTTTGCCCTTCCCCCACTTCATTTTGGTGTTATTCTTAAACTCTGGTTTCAGAGCGTGCTGTCCAATGGGCAGTGGTGAGGGAGGTAATGGGGGCGGGGATGGGGGAATGGGGAGATGGGGCAGTGTAGCGGCCTCTCTTTTCCCTGGGGCAGCGAGGTCAGCCATCTGGGAATACCCCAGCCAATAAACCGAAAGTGTTACAACCAATGTACTCACTAACCTCGCCAGATGTGCCTCCACGGCACACGCATGCCTGGGGGGCTATGCTGATTCCAGATGTGTGGGCTTGCTGTGTGTCTGGTGCTGTATGGGAGGGAGCCAGGACACCTGGTTTCTCTGGCCAGCACTCTTTCTTTGCTCCCCGCTCCCCTGGGGCTGTTATTTCAAACATGGTGGCAGAAGAGTACACACCCATTGTCACAACACACAGACATACCCAGCACATGTGATACGTATTGGCATGCAAAAATACATGCCCACTAGGGCACACAGAACCTGCAACCACAGGCACCCTCCCTCCCCCACTTTGTTGAGCCACTGGCAAGAAGAATGAGAATATATCCCTAGGGAGATCGTGTACTGAGAGTTGAGGGGGTGTTGTAAAGGACGGGGGAAGTAAGTTTCCTTGTCAATCTGGATTTTTCCATCCGTGTGTGTGTGTGTGTGTGTGTGTGTGTATGACAGAGAGAGAGAGAGAGAGAGAGGTGGGGGGAGGAATGCGGGTTAGTTTTCAATCTCGAGAATCAAACCAAATCCAGGCAAGAAGCAGCCTGGATTGAGCTGGAAAGACTAACTTTAGGATTGTTACACAACCCCCCTCCCCCCCCCAAAAAACCAGCAGCCTCTTTTTTCAGTGTTTTCCCATCAACCCCCAGGCTCTGAGTCCCTGGAGGCACTGCTGGGTCTTGTCTCCTTGTGAGAGACAAAGTCAGACAGCCTTGAGCTGCTGAACAAACATTCCAGCTCCAGGCCCCTTTCCCCAAACTCCTGGGAGTCTAAGTGTGTGTATATATCTTGGGGTATGGGGAGAGGCGGGGAGTGTTACACCAGCATACGTTGACCTCATCCCCTATACTCATAGGGAGTAGAGATCAAAAAGTCACACACATCCCTGCTGCCTACAAATGTTGTGCTCTCTTGCCTTGCCTTAAAGTCTAATCCAAGGGAAGGAGGTCTGGGGCTAGGAGAGGGGACTACTGATCCTTTGCCTCATTTCTCACTTTACCCCCAGTTTTGGCACATTCCAGCTGATCAGCTACCTTGGCCCCAGGCGGCCTACTCTGGAGAGGAGCTAGGATAGCTAATTACCTGACTCTCCAGCTCCTAGTTGATAGCCTAACCCTAAGCTGATAGTTGGTTCATCAAGCTTTTTATTATCCTACCTTTTCCCATTTCAGATGAAGGAACTGAGGCTTGGCAGGGTGGGTATAGTCCTAAGGAGTATTCCAGCGTGACTTTGTACTTGGGGGAAGGAGCAGCACTGATAACCCTATGTAAGGCCCTGGCATCCTGGGAATTGTTCCCAGCCTTGCTGTGAAGGAGGGTGTACTATTCTCTCCACCCCCCCCACCCCAACCTCCTCAGAGCCCCTTTCCCACAATAAGAACTTGACATGTTCTTAAGTGGAAGTTCTGTCCTCTGTGGGAGAGACTTCTATCTCTTGGTTGAGCTTGGAATTCATTGGAGGCATTACCCAACAAGTCCCCTTATTACAGTCATGGGGAAAGTGCTTGTGACCTCACTGCAGCCAGTGCCGCCATGGCAACCTCCACCCCATTTCCTTCCCTCCCCAAGGCTGGGATGAAGGTCGCCATGGGGCAGGCTGGGGGGCCAGGAGCAGAATGGAAGGGCTCCCCAGCAAATGGAGCAAACTGGGACTTTCAGCTAGACAGTTTGCCAGACGGATTGGGGTCACTTATTCCATGGCAGAGTTTGTAGTCTACGGTCACCAGCACCCTCCCTGCCAACCTAAAGCTTCTAAGAGCAAGACTGTGAAGGACCACAAAGATATTGTGCAAGTCACATCCCTGAAGTCGGCCTATACACTGCCCAGCAAGGTGCGAGCCTCCCAAAGATACCGTGAGGCCATGACCAGGAGGAGCAGGGCTGGTTTGAAGAGATATAGACAAACTCAGCCCAGGATCAAGCTGTCTAAACATGGTCAGGCCAGGAAAAAATCCCATATTGCCATTACGGGCAAAGACAGACTCTCTGCCTCTACTTGTGAGACCAAATCTGACAAGGTCCTCAAGTCCCCAAGTTATAACAAACCCAAACTCAAGAAATGGTCAGTTACCAATATGCCACCCAGAGGGAAGTCACCTCGCTCCAGAAGGACGTGTGTCAGAAATCATACTCGGAATCCAATGGTTTGGAAGCGGTGGTACAGGAACATGTCTAGGAAAATCAAGAGTGGTAGGGTCCCCCTCCAGAATATAAAAGCCCAGAGGCAACGAAAGTCCGGGACCAGGAAAGTACACTCAGCTGTACAGGTTCCCTCCATAGTGATCAGATCAGATTCGTCATTACCTATAGAGTGCTTGGAGTTTTCCCAGGAGCACGGTGAATACAATAATCTATCACCTGGGACCCAAGACAAGATGACCCAGCTGACAGCCATCAAATACAATGAAATGGAAGCCGATGATGAGGTCTTCCAGGAGAGTGAAGAAAAGAAACCAGCAGAAGACGAGGAGTGGATAGAAGAGGAAGAGGAGGAAGAGGAGGAACAAACCGTTTCTGATGGATGGTGGGAGCTGTTCAGGAACTGGTTGCTGTCCCTGGAGACGTATTTCAGAATTTAATAAATTAATAAGTTCTCCAGGAATATGCCTCCATCCTCGGTTCTTACCCCACCCCACCATCTCCTCCAATTCTGGAGTGGCACTGCTCCTCCCTTTTTCTTGGGTTCTGTCCTATGCTCTTGCAGGCACCAATAACCTCCAGACACTGTCCCTATAGCTCATTCAATCCCCAAAATGCCACCCTTCTTTCCCGGGAGCTAAATATGGTGTTTTGAACTTCTGAATAACTGGGGCATGTGGTGAGGTGAGCAAACTGATCTCTCTAAGACTTTGTCCCTAACCTCACCATCTCCACCACTACATACCCTCATTACCCCTGAGTCCTAGGCATATCTTCCACATTGTGCAGAATTCCCCCAGCCAAGCACAAGGCACTGTGATGTGGTAGAATGAACATCATACTGGAAGGCAGGAAATCTCTGGTCCTGGATAAGTCACTTAATACATGTGTGACATTAGTTGAGTCACGTAACTTCTCTGGGCCTTAATTTCCTCATCTATAAAATGAGGAGGTTGAAATGGATGTCATTTCTAGCTCTGGCATATAATTCTAAGGGGAAAGCAATTCTTGCATAACCCTGGGATCAGATTGGGTCGTATAAGGTCCAGAAAATGTTTTAAAATCAAGGGCTATCAAGAATGGCCCTTGCCTACAGGAAAACACCCTAGGAACACCTGTGAGAGAGAAGAAGGCCCTAGAATGAAGCCCATATAAGAAGGTCTAAGGGATTCCTTGATTTGGGCACCCCAAGGCATGAAGAGCAAAAAGTGCCAGAGATGTCCTCTCTGAAGTCATTTCTAACCAGTATTGTTGGAACCTCAACTTCTGTGTTGCATGGATTTTTGCTGCTTCTGAGGTACGATTTTTGACTGTCATGCATTCCTAAAATGAATGCTACTTAGGCAGCCCTTTGCCAGCTTTCCTACATGGGGCAGGGATGCAGGCAGCAGCGGTAGCCACAATGCTCTGGATTAGGGCAAGAAACCAAAGATTGAAAGTTCTTTGGCCCCTTTAACGGGGTAATGGGTAACAGGGGTAAAAGAGAGGTGTAGTCATAGTAAGGCATCCTTATGAATCTAGACAGTACCAGAGACATCTTGCAGATTCCCTCCCAGGGTTATTGAGGGGCCCTTCTTGGGGGTGATGTTGGGAGACATGTGGCAATTGAGTGGTTCCTAGGCCAGTGAAGTGGACTCTGTTCAACTGTTGATTTCTCCCTTTTTTTTTGCCCTTTTCTCCTCTTTTATTATCCCCTGCTATTCCAGATATTCTAGGGTCTCTATGGAACACAGGACCCCACTCCAATCTTAGAAGAAAGCTACTGATAAACTAGTCCCTGCAAAGTCATTACTCCATGTAGTTGTGTGTGAATCTTAAAATACAATCTAAGGAGTAGGCAATGTTTAACCTAAAGCAATGAATTACTAATGGCTGAACATAAGAAGTCAAAGTTAGGGTGGATAACGTACTTGAGGGCACAGGCATCCTTTAAATCACATGATGTAGTGACTACCTACTCCACCATGGTGGCATATCACAGGATTTATGCCAGGTAGAAAAATTCTAGAGCCTAAGCGGAAGTGGGAGTGGGAGAGGGGGTTAGCCTGAACCCAAGCCATCATTCTCCTAAATAAATGTTAGGGGTCTCTTGTCCCATCCCTCCTACTGGCTGCCTGATCAAGTGAGGGCTGCTGTTTCTTTTGCTTCATCACCACCTCTCCCTACCCCCACCTCCTTTTCCCCACCACAGCTGGTTCTAATATATTCCAGATGTAGTGGCCTAGCTTTTTTATGGCCAGTTGCCTTAGGAGGCCTCAGCTTTGCTTCCTGAGGGCCCCCTACCTCAAAGGATGGTCTCTGGTCCCCTGTGGTCACCTTTTCCTCAGAGGCTGAGAAGGGTAGGTGACAGGAGCCAGGAGGAACTATGTGGAATCCTTGTGGCAGGCAGCCTTGTGGCAGCCTACCATGTGGGTTTGTCCGCTAAGCCACAGCACAAGAAAAATAAGGTTCAACCCCTTGGAAAAGGAGGAAGGGATAGCAAGAGGGGCTCTAGCCGAGGAGGGGGGCAGTAAGGAAGGGTAGACAGACAATAGGAGGGAAAGTTTGCGTGTGTATATATGAGCTTGTCCTAGTCTATGTCCATATGTGAACATAGGAGTATATCCAAGTATCATCAGAAGTGTGCGCGAGCATGAGTTTTTAGGGATGTGTACAAAATGGAGGTGGTTATGTGAATGCCCAAGAGTTTGGCCCCACGGACACAGATACTCCAGCTATACCTGTCCCCCAATGTTCTCTGTGGCTCTCATCCCCGCTGTCTCTCTGCTCATTCTGCCTGCCCTACCCTAAGAGATAAGGCAGGAGTTTCAGTCAGCGGGGAGGGGATGGGAAGCATCACGTCGGGGGCAACGTGAGGTTCCAAAGTTGTCTTCAGTCCTCTCAGCTGAAAGAGTGACTGTATTGTGTGTGCCTTTTCACCCATATTTAACCTGTCAGTCTACCAACTGGGTCAGACCAGAGGAAAAGTGGGGCTCTGGAAGTTGGCTGGGAAAGCCCCTTAGGGCAAATTCTCACTTCCTGCCCCAGTTGATCATGGTGACTGCCCAAGAAACAGGAAGAAGTCACTAGTTAGAACTGGGAATGGAAAATCATCTCTCAAACTCCTCAGCCCTTCCACATCATCCCTTCCCCACGCCCACCCCCAATAAAGAGAACAAGGGGTAGAATCAAGGGATGATCTTTCTTTCCCAGGGTTACCAGGGGAAGCTGGGAAACTGGCTCCCTTTGGACTCAAAAAAAGGCAAGATTCTCGTTTAGCTGAGATAGTTTCGTGCAGGCCTACTTGGAGGAAGGATGACCTAGGTGACCTTTTGCCATCTCTTCTAATCCATGGCCTTCTAAACTCTCTGCCCCACCCACCCTTCTCATTTAATCTTTTTTTTTTTTAAATGACATGACATAGTTTTATGACTCCACAGCTCCCCCTGGTGCCAAACTAGACTGGAATTCCCATCTTGGAAAGCTGGGGCAGGGAAGGTAGGACAGCACCAGGAAATATCATTCAGTCCCAGAAAAGGGCTGTATGAGGTCCTGTCTTTAATAATCATTACCATGTAGATAGCACTTTAATGTTTGGAAAGCACTTATGGTTAGGATCTCATTAGATTCTCACAACCACCCTTGGAATGCGATCATCATCCCCATTTTACAGATGAAGAAACGGGGCCAGTTGGAAGTTGTGACTTACCCAGAGTCGCTCAGCCAGGAGGTATCTGAGGCCAGATTTGAAGTCATCTTCTTGACTCCAGGTCCAGCATTCTGTCCAATGGGCCACCTAGCTGCCTTTAACCTGTCTATGACCTGCCACCAAGCATATACTTAATCCCAGGCCACTGGGCCGCTTTTGACTTTTTCCTGGGGGAGGCCTTTCACCCAGCCTCCCGGCTATCCTTACTTCTGTTCAGAAAGGGTGATCGTCAGCTCTTACGCGTCAGCACTTCCTGAGGGAGGCACGCTAAGAGCCAATGGGCTGCTCGGCTTTTTCTGGATCTTTTCTGCTCAGGCAAAGGGGCCATTTTCATAAGAGGCAGCTCAGAACAGCAACCTTTCAGAGCCTGGCGAGGGGGAGAGGATATCCAGGTTTGGGACTGAGGCAGCAAAATCTACTAGAAAGAACAGATTAGGAGGCTAGTCACAGCCCTTACTAGTAATTAACTTTGGGATCTTAGGCATGCCACTTACTTGGCTCTATGCCTCAGTTTCCCTGTCTGTAAGGCCCTAGACTAGATTGATGATCTTTAAGATCTGTACCAGTTTTCCGATTCCTGAAGGAGTATTCTATTCAATTTCTTTCTTTCTTTCTTTCTTCCTTCTTTTTCTTTTTCTTTTTTTTGTTGTTGGGCAATGGGGGCTAAGTGACTTGCCCAGGGTCACACAGCTAGTAAGTGTTATGTGTCTGAGGCCAGATTTGAACTCGGGTCCTCCTGAATCCAGGGCCAGTGTTCTATCCACTGTGCCACCTAACTGCCCCTGAAGGAGTATTCTAGCCCTGTTTTCCAAGAAGGGGGATTACAACACAGAGTGTTCCTCAATCCCAATTCCTTTTGGCTTTGGAACAGGATTCCCGAGATCCCTTTCCTGAATAGATCTAGTGACCCCTGAGAGTACTTTCAAGTTTCCCTTTAAGATAGGGAATATATATACACCCCAGCCCACAACCCTGCCCAAGGAAGGAGTAGGTGAGGGCTCCGGCGGTAGTGATTTATTGATGCACATTGTAAGCACAGCACAGGCAGGCCATCAGCAAAGGTCACACACATGGACTGGGGCAGAGGGGAAGGACCTCTTGCTGGCGTTGTAGTAAGCAGAGGGAGCAGGAAGGGCCAGAAGTGTCTATGTCCTCTCCTCTTCCAAGCATCTCAGAGCCCAATCCATTCACATCAGCTACCTTCAGCTCCATCCCAGGGACACAGTCCTTTAGCCACTCAATCCTTCCATCTGGGGATAAAGTTGTCTTGTTCTCAGAAAAGTATCTGCTACTCCTTTGGCCTGGTTATCTCCTTATCTATGAAAGCTGCTGTTACCTCCTTATCTGCCTGACTTAAGCTCTGACCTCCCCTTAACTACCCATCCCAAGAAGGGATTCACTTGTTGTCAGACCCCTTCCTAGGAGTCTACCCCCAACCTGTGATCACGCTTAAATAACAACTATGTGAAATCACTGGGAAGCCCTGGGTGGCTGCCCCAAACTTGGCATGTTTTCCTGGGGAGTCTCAAGTAATCCCAACACAAGAGGGACCCCACATCCAATTGGGACCTGCTCTGGCAAAATGCAATGGGCCCTGGTAGGCTATGCCAGATTCCTCCAGGTGAAAAGAAAAGGCCTGGGCAGGTGGTTGTGGGAGAAGCCACAGTCTGACTTACGCACAGTTACAACACAGGCACAGAATCATGGCAAATAGAGAGAGAAGCAGCCTATCTAGGCATGGTGCCAGAGACCCCTGGAGGAAAGTCTGTGCACTCCAGCTCCATGCTGGCCCTGATTGGGGTAAAGAGTCTGTTCCTGCTGGAGAAAGGGCATTTCTGAGTACCAGTGCCTTCTTTACCCCTTGTTCCCCATCCTCAACCTCAATTAATTATAGTCTGAGTTCTGCTGCTTTGGGACAAAGGGGCAGGTGTCTCAGGGCACATCAACTCCCAGGAAGGAAAAGAAAGGGAAAAAAACAACAGCTAAGTGCCCACAAGGTGTAGAAAAGAAAGAAGGCCCCTATTCTGGGAAGCAGGAGACCCCTGGGGTAGGGTGAGGGTAGCCATTCCTAGGGATATAGCAGGGGCAAGGGACAGCCAAGAAGTCACATTGAAAGAAGACTATTTATAGAGGAAAGAGGTCTGGACCTGGAGGTGGGAGCTGCTTAGGGAATAGGTATTTGAGTGCATGGCTCAAAAAAAGACACGGGGGAGTTTTACGGTTGGCTCTGGATAAGGGGGCTGGGGCTGAGGAGAAGAGCTCCCTAAGCCTCCCTATATGTCTTTCCTGGAGACAAGCTTCAGGAAGATGAAGCCTAAGAGTGGTCATGAGGGCTGGGACTGAGTACCAGAAGCCGTATCCAGGACTAGGGCAGTACTACCTAGGGGCAGGTAAGAGTAAAGCGGGAACAGCAGAACAGGGAGACTAGAAGAGAAAGGAAACCTCCAAAAAAAGCCAGCTCACCCACACCTGGTCAACACCTTTGCCAAATCCATCAGACACAGGGTGGGCCACACCTATGGAAGCAACAGCCAGGCCCTTCTGGACAAGGATGGGTTTTTGTGACTTGCTTCCAATGGGAGTGAAAAGTTGCCAGTGCCAGCTGAAAAGGGGATACATTCACCCACGCTCCCTCTATCCCACTGGTGCTGGGAGAGAAGGGGAAAGAGGGCAGCATGGCATGGGAATGGGGGTCAGGAGGAGACAAGAGAGAAGCCCAGCTCCCTAGCCCAATGCCAACTGACGTTCCCTCCCATGTACCACTTCTCCCTTGTCCTCTCCACATCGGTCCCCTCACCACCCATTCCCTCCTCCCTCCAGCCCCTAGGAGTCCCTAGCGCCCCACACTGATATTGCAGGTCTTGCAGCTGGGGTCTTTCTTGGCATCAGCAGTGGAAAGGCTCATCAGCTGGTGTCCACTGATTTCACCCAGCGTGCCAAGCGACAGGTCGACGGGTTCCGTGTAGATGAGCTCCAGGATGAGATCCTGGGCGTGGCGGAAGATCAGCTCCCCATCCTCCACACTGCAGGTCAGGAATTTGTTACAGGCAATGTCCAGAAGGGGAAGGCGGTCCCGGCAGAAACGGTCACCCTGGGAGCCTTTGGGGGCCAATACCAGAATGGCATAGTGGTAGGCTGTGTACATACAATAGAAGTCTGCAAAGTAGAGGTTGGTGCTGGGGTTGAAGAGGCGCTGGGCTGGGATCTGGAAGCGCCAGCGGCCATATGGGGAGTCCTGAGGGGGCTGGCCCGTGTTGAATTCAGTGTTGCAGCTGAAGAAGACACCGTGGAGCATTCCACTGGTAGGAGAGCCATGGCTACCGCTGTTGTCCTTCAGGTAAGGCTGAAGCATGTTCCCACAGTGAGTCCTGCCGGGCCAGGAGGGAGGTTGGGGAGAGAATGGCATCTGTTAGCAGCCTGTTGCTGCTTTGCGGTTAAAAGAGGAGGAGCCTATTTGCCCCACCTCTCAGGTTCTGACATCCTGATCACTAGTTCCTTCGAGTCAGATGGAGAAGCCTAGCACGTTAGAGCTGGAAGTTCTTAGAACTCAGAGGCAATCTAAACCAAACCCCTCATTTTATAAACTGGGGAAGCAAAAGCTCAGGGAGGAAACAAGAGGCTGGCTCAGAGTCAGGCTGAAAGTTAGTTAATTGCATGGCACTTTGAAGTTTGCAAAGCACTTTACAAATATCACATTCGGTTCCCAAAACAACCCTGAGGTATGGGTGCCATTGTTATCCCCATTTTACAATGAAAGAAACTGAGTCACAGGAAAGTTAAATGATTTGTGGCTACCATTATTATCCCCATTTTACAGTCGAAGAAACAGTCATAAGAAGGTGAAGTGACTTGCCCTGGGTCACACAGCTGCTAAGTGTCTGAGCTCATATCTGAATGCAGGTCTTACTGACTCCAAGCCTGGGCTCAATACACTGTGTCATACACAGAGCTGCTACAGAGTCTAAGCTAAACTCAGCTCTTCTCTCTCCCAGTTCAGTGTCTTTTCCATTGTACCTGTCTTGCTTTACCAGAACCATCTTATCTTGAAGAAAATGCCAGTATCGATTCCCCTCAGAAGTGGAACTGTGCTTAGCACATCATAGGCACTTAATAATGCTTATTGACTGACTGATTGGAACAGAATTAAAATTGTGGGAAGCAATGTGGCATACAGCAGATAGAGCTCAGGCTCTGTGTTCAAATTCCACCTCTGATGACTACTCCTGTGACCTTGCACACATCACTTAATCTCTCTGGGCCTCAGTTTCCCCACTTGTAAAATAAAGGGGTTGGATTAGATGGCCTCTGGATCCCTTCCAGTTTTAGATCTGTGATCCTGTATCATTCTCTCAGCCCTCTGTCCCTATCTGAAGCCAAGAATAATGATTTCTTAACATTTAACATATGAGAGTGATATAGTCTACTAACCCACCATCCAAAAGCATACACTTTTTAATAGCTGTTCTAGTAGTGGGGATGGTCAATTTGGGAGACAATAGATCTGTTCAGTATTGAAGGTCAAGTTGGGGAACAGAGTGAAGCAAACTGACCCTCATGGGGATCCAGTCCATAAATTCAGTGGCAGCATGTTCTACCGGTTGAGATAAATGGGGTGGACACCCACATATGCTGGGTGAGGACCCCCCATGTCTCAGATTTCCCACGCAGCTGAGGATGCTGAGACAATTCCAACCAGGGTGACTGGGAGGAAGGGATGACCCTATGTACAGAGAGGTGAAAGGGATAGTAGGACGAAACGGCTGACTCAAACTGGGGGCAAGAAATACACGATCCCCTGTGCAAACCTCTGGGGAACCCAAACATACTGTACCTGGCATGCTGAAAGTACTCCTTGTGCTGGTTCCGATAGAAGACAGAGAATCGGAGCATACGTCCAGCGATCTGTTCAGCCTTCTCTTGCAGCTGGGCCAAGTGCTCTTTGGCATAATCTACAAGGAGCCCAAGTGATCATGGGTCTTATGCCAGCTGGGGGCAATGCCACCTTTTGCTACCCAGACTATTCTGCAAATCCTGCCTCCCCTAATTATGACCAACCAAATCCCAGGACAACTGTCTGGACCCTGGATTTGTGGCAGGTTCATTAACGGATGTGATAGGCAGACCCCAGCCATCAGCAAAACACTGAGGCCGATGCTTTGGATATTGCTTGCCACCCCCACCTCTGGCGATGCTCTTTTCTTTTTCTCTTTTCAATGTCTTTCCCTTCATCTCCCCTTCTCTTCTGTCCCTGAGGAGAGGAGCAGATCAAATAATCTGTGTTAAGTTCCTGAGCTGTGAGGGAGCTTCCCTTCCTGGGAGTAACTGAGCTAGAAGAGGCCCCCAGAGAACAGGACAGCATTAAACTTCTCAACAGGGAAACATTAGGGGGTGTGAACCCTCCTGACACCCTTCAAGTCACACTCATAAGTTAACCCTAGCAACGGAAAAGGGGAATTTGGTTGGAGAAGGCTAGCAGGGTGCCAGGTGTGTACACCATCCTCTACTCGCCCCCTTGCCAAGTTTGGGTAGAACAGGGGCTGAATCCACTATCCTTCATGTGGCAAGGCTGGGAGGAGGGGACAGCTGGGAATCTGACCCCTTGGCCAAAGGCCAGAGTCTGAGGAGGCTCTTGGGGAGCCTTGCCTGTGGACCTACAGGTAAACGGGTCCTGGAGGCGGAGTTGTTTGGGTCACAGAGATCCTTTCCCTACCTCCTGTGCAGAACTCGACTGTCTCACTCCACCCAGACACCAGGTACTCCCCATCGCTCTGCTTCACCGCTGTCTGCACAGCCACGCTGTACTCTGTGCGAGGGCTCAGGAACCAGTGACCCCTCACTGTCATGGGCAGAGGAACTGCTTTTGCCACCAGTTTTGTGGGCACATCCTATAGGACAGGATGGGAAGAAGAGGAGAAACCAGGAGTCAGGCTAGGTGGCCGTCCTGCCCCATTGCCTCCAACATACCTGAAACCTCCCTTCTACTCACCAGGACACCACCGTCCCCTGGCGAGGGGGCGGGGGTGGGTCTCACAAAACGAGGGCCCAAGGCTTGGAAGATTCACACCACCACCCATGAACTAACCAGCCCCACTGATGCCAAGCATGATCATTAATGCAGCTCAGATTGTCCCCAGCATTCCCCAGCCCCCAAATTCCCCTGACATCCAGTTTTCTTGGGAGCTAGATAAGAAAGACTGGCGGAGGAAGGGCCCTAAGGTTGGGGGCGGTGAGGCCTTCTTTTTTTGAGGAAGACTTCTCCAAGAGCACTCCGCACTGCAGGGCTGTCTCCATGGCAACAGCAAATGCTAAGAAGCCGGGGAGGAAAGAAAAAATGACTTATGTTGGAGGGGGGAGTAGAGGGATGGCGGTGGCGGTGGTGGTGGTGATGGTGGTGATGCTAAGCATTCAGTTGCTGTGGCAACTGGCCTGCCAAAAGACACCTAGATCAAAGGAAACAGTTTCAGGGTGGGGGGGATGGTGAGTAACCTGTTTTGATGTTCTATGATCATGTGGACCAGTTCCTTCCCACCTCCCTCTTCTCCCTTCCTTTTCCCCCAGTTTGGGAAAGTGGAAACCTTCCTTCTGTGCTCTCCACACTCCCCAGAGTGGAGATCTCCTCCTGTAGAAGAGAGATGCCTCACAGATGAAGGAAACCGTGGGTAACACTGACATCTTCCTCGACAAACCGGGGTGGAGGATGCAGGGATAGACACAGTCTAGGGGTGAGACTGCCTGCCATTGGGCATTGAAAGCTGGGGTAGAAGACAGGATCATATCCCCTGTCCACAGGGACCTCCCAACCAACACTCACAGGGGGTTCCAGAATCTAAGGCTGGAGCTGGATTTGAACTTAAGACTTGGACCTAGTGAGCAGGATATCAATCCCTCACCTCACTCCCAGTCCCTGCTGGCTGCCTTGAAGCCTCAACAACTGCCCAAGGGGTATTGCTGTGAGATGCTTGGGTTGCAGGTGCAATGTGTGTGTATGTGAAGGGGTGAGTGTCAGACAGCGGTGGTATTATTTCTAAATTTCATCTTGGCTTTTCAGCCTCAAAATACTCCCGGGGGAAGAAGACAGTTACCCAATATGCCACCTACTCACCCTATGTTTGAATTTGTTGGAGTTCTTATTCTCCTTCTTGTTGAGGTCAATGAAGTAATGAGTGACCCTCTCTAGGTCACTGCCCTCCATGGCCCAGGAGATGCGAAAGGAGTCACAGGTGATGTTATTGATCTCAATGCTGTGTGGAGTGGACAGCAGCATTTCCATGCTCTCCTCTGGCTCAGCTCCTAAGGAATGGTGGGGGGCAGTCAATGGTACTTCCCTATGGTTTCCCCAGGACCATTTCTTCCTGCCATCTTCCCCGCCACCCTCCCTGCCCTCCACCTCCAAACGTATGCAAACCTAGGTTCAGAGAGGGTGTTCACTGCAGCCATGCCAATGTCCCCATATCCCCAGATCTGATCTGAGAGAAATATTTAGGGAGAATCAGGGTTCTGTCGAGTGGGAGGACTCTCCTCCCCCAGCTTGGTGAGAAGGGTGCTTTCTCCCATTCTGCAGCCCCCCTGCAGTTCTCAGCTCTCTGTAGAGGGGAAGGCGTAGCAGACGGCACCTGGCAGGTGGCAGAGGCAATGAGAATGTTGCAAGCACAGGGCAGGACAGATTCTGAGCAGATGGAGCTGGGGAGGAAGGGGGGGTGCCTCTGGGCTAGCAGGCATCAAAAAAAGAAAGGGACAGTGATGGAGGAGGGGAGGAGATAATGGAGAAAAGAAAATGAAGGGGAATAGCAAGAGGTAACTTTTAGGGAATTCAATAAAGAGAAAGGAGGTAAATTCAGAGATCCAACGGTCACAGGGGATATTGGAGAGAAGTGTGCATTCTCTCCTTTATCTCTTTTAAAAACTCTTTTAAAAAACAGACTTTCATAACTCAATCAGGTCAATAGCCCACCCTGTACAGGTGGCACAGATGTGTACAGGCACAAAGCAGGTGTGCCTGGAAGGAGTTGACGGATAGGATGTGGGTATCATATCCTAACGTCACAGGGGGCGCCTTTCCTCCTGTGCTGTTAATAGTCAGCCTTTAATCTCTCGGTTTTCTCCTCTCCCCTCTGTCTCTCAGGATCTCTGTGTATCTCATGCTATCACAATATCTTTCTCTTTCCCTCTTACCTGTCCCATCAGTGCCTGGTACATGGTAAGTGCTTAATAAATGCCTGCTTCGTTGTAGTACCATCTGTTTCACTCCTCTTTCTCCCAACATCTCCCCTACCCTTCTCTCTGATGCTTCATGGGAGTAATGCCAAAGGATAATCATGATAATTTACGTCTAAATCAGGCTTGCAAATCAATCTCCTGAAGACAATTGTGTGACCTAGGTGGCATAAGTATTGTTATCTCCATATAGCTGAGGACGAAACTGAAAGGAGAGAAATGATCACCTGGGGAGAGAGCATCTGAGGCACATCTTTTGACCTTAGGTCGAAACTCAGGTCTTTTGACTTTCGGGCTAATCGGCTATTCATTATGCTATAATTTTCCTTGCCTCTACAGCAGGACAGTTATGTTTTTGATTCCTAGCCCGTTTCACCCCACACCATCATGGGTGCTTTTAACTAGAAGGTGCCACAGCAGAAAGAAGATGACTCTTTTAGCCAGGCTTCAAGGGCATCATCCATTGGTGTGACTTCCTCAGGCATGATGATGCCAACTTAGAGACTCCCCTCAAAGAGAAGTGGATTCTACGTGTGAGGTCTTTCCTTATTCTGTAATGGAGGGAGAGAGGAGGAAGCCTGGAGACGAGTGATTGGAAGAGCCCTGGTCTCTGTGATCTCTCTCCCCTTTCTTTCTATTCCATTTACAACCCCATGCTTTCTTTCTCACTCCATCTCTTCTCCTCTCTTTCTTTTCCTCCCACATGCCTACCCATGCTGTAGTGGAAAGAATTCTGAACCTGAGAGGCTTAGGTTGAAATCCTACCCTTGAAGTCACTTAACCTTTGAGCCTCAGTTTCCTCATCTGAAAAATTGGGCAATAATGCTTACTGGGCAGAGTTGTTGTGAGGATCAAATGAACTAAAAGTATACTGTAAAGTAGGGTGAATTTTAAAGTGCTATATAATTTTTGGTTATTATTCTTCCCTGGTTCACTTCCATTCTTTCTCTTCTCTTTAACCTTCATTTGTCTTTTCATCTTTATACAATGTAGGTCCCTGAAGAAGACTACCTGGTTTTCCTCTGAATGCAATGTCCTTGTCTATTCTGTCCATTTTCCAAGAGTTAGGGGGAGCTGTGGTGGGTTTACTTCGTACCTGTCTGAGAAATAGATGCTTTTATTTTTAGCTAACTGTTCAGTTTATACTTTCCCCTTCAGTTAAGACTGCTCAGAGCCTCCACATTTAACTGTGAGATGTTTAGGCGGCAGGTACAATGTGTGTGTATGGGTGGGGAGAGGATCGGGCTTTTAATGGTGTCATTTCTATATTGTGCCTTGGTGTTTCAACTCCAAAATACTTCCTTGCCACTTATGAAGCTCAATCAGCTATCCCTGTGCCTTGTCAGCACTCAACACATTGCCTGGCACATAGTAGGTGCTTAATAGATGCTTATTAGGGGGCACCTAGGTGGCACAGTGGATAGAGCACTGGCCCTGGATTCAGAAGGACCTGAGTTCAAATCCAGCCTCAAACACATAACACTTATTAGCTGTGTGATCCTGGGCAAGTCACTTAACCCCATTGCCTAGTCAAAAAAAAAAAAGAAATTTAAAAAATGCTCATTAATTGATTGACAGCACCATTTGGATGTCTCTCTAGAGTGTATGGCACATGGGTTGTTCATGGGCATGGGTGGGGATATGTAGATGTTAGAATCCTTTGGAAAATAAGCAGTTGAATGCCACCCAGGAGAAAGCACAGGATTACAGAACAGAATCTGCTGCCCTGGGAGCAGCCCTAGGAGAACAAGCCAGCTAACAAATCAGTGGGATATGACTGACAATGCCGAGCAAACCTCTGTACCTTTTCCATGTACACAGAGACGACGGTAGAGCTACAGCTCAGCCTTGGTATACAACCAAGAGGCCCCCTCACCAATTTGTGTGGAGAAGGTATGAACTTCTAGACTGATGCCCACATCCCTTCAGGTTCTACTAAAGGGAACAGCTGCTGTCTGAGGAGGGGTTTAGAAAATGCGACCTTTGGTGCCTGGGCCACTGCCCCTCTCCTGGTTATTTTCCCCATTCCCCCTGCTCTCCCTAGGATCTGGGAAGGCTAAAAAGCCTCCACCATCTTTGCTCTGGGCGCGTAAAGATGGCTGATACTGGGAGAGCCATAAAGCCAGAGCTCCTGTGGATGGAGGGTGGGGGTAAGCCACTCAGTCTCCTACGCCCAGATAAGTTGGGGAAGGGCAGGGTGTGAGGGACAGGCCAAGACAACACCCTAGAGAAACACCTACACTCTCATGTACACACACACACACATATAGACATACATTCTCACACCCACGTGTCGGCATATTCGTAGATAAACACTGCCTTCCAAATCTACATGAATATATCCACCCATATGTACATCCCCCTCTCCCCAGCCTGTCCATACCAACTCACATACCTCTACATGACTACTCCAACTCCATAGAAACACATTCTTCTATGTCTCCCTATACCTTTTGCCTATGATGACCTTCCATGTTTTAACAGTCCCCCGTGCTTATCCCACCCACGTAGGTGTCCTATCCATAGACATCCTCATGTATGTGCGTGTTAGCTCATATGCATTCCGACTCACAAGTCATATTCTGGGATGAGTGCATACAGCAGGTATAGACATATGCCTCTACCTCCACAAGAAAGCTACATGCATATTGATCCACGGGTGCATATATACACACAGGTCATTGGTGCCCTCCACAGGCACACAAGCACAGAAATGCATGTATGACTAGCTTGCCTCAAGATATGCTTTAACAGTACACCTTATGTTAGGGCTAAAGCAAACCTATGCAGATCATACACCCACAGAGACCTGCATCTAAAGACACCCTCACACATGAACATTTATTCTCTCTCCCACCTACCAATCACTTTCCGGCTCTACAGTTATGCTTCCCCACATGGAGAGATGACGGGAGCACATTCCTCCCCCAAGGTGGAGGAACACCCCCACATACTTGTATGTGCACACATGATACACACAACATACCCATGCCGTGCCCATTTTACTGCACGTGTGCACATGCCAACACATGCCAAAGTAGCCTTCCACCAATAAACTGCTCCCGTGCTCTTCACATGGACACTCACATGGACACAGGAACTCAGAGACTGGTACACATGGTCACGCAGATTAAAACACATATATTGGCATAAACCCATACGCAGACACTGACATCCCCCTCCTGCTCTGCCCTCATATGTCTCTGTGCATCTAAGGAGCTGTACCCCCCCAACATGCACACATGCTGCGCACACAGGCACCCATATTTCTGCCACGCACATACCCACAAGCAGCCCATATGCCAGCAGAAGCCTTTCCTCCCAACCTGCTGTGTCCCCATTGGCACCGTTCACTGCAGCAGCACTGGTCACGAGGTGACAGAGCAGTCTTGTGCCCTGGAGCCCGAGACTAGTCCTCACTTTTACCATAAGCCCCCTGAAGGGGTGGGGAGAATGCCATTTGTCCTACACACATACCAGGGTGAGCATCCACAGCAATGCAAAGAGGACCACAGTCTGTAGCTCCTAGCCACCCCCCTCTCCTAATTATCCCAAGGGTTGCAATGCCCCCGGGGGCATCAGGTTGCTTCTGGGAGGGAGAGCACCTTACCTGTCTCTACCAGGTACTGCAAAAGAAGACCTGGCAAGGACGGGGACCACTGTCCAGACCTGCTCCCCTGCGGTGCTAGGGCCACCAGAAGGCACTGCACTCCCGGTTTTACAAGCAGCAGCACTGTCTTGCTGGGCTCCTGGCAGCTGAGGACCTTTCTTCCATGCGGCTTCTTCCCCTGGCAGCGCCTGTCTCTCTCTCTCTGGGGCACACACTGCCTGCTGTCTCCAGTGAAACGTCCCCTACCCTCACAGAGAGGAGAGAAAGAAAAATCAAAGCAACGTGGAGAGAAGAGACTGGGGGAAAGAACAAGAGGAGAAGAGGAAAGGGAAGGAGAGGGAAAAGGGGAGCGAGAGAGAGAGAGAGAGAGAGAGAGAGAGAGAGAGAGAGCGCAACTGAATCTGGCTCCACCAATGGGATCGGTGACTGCACAGCGTCAGGTGATAAAGAAGCTCTGTCCCTGCTCTCCCTGGGGCTGGGTGGGAGGAGGAAAGGGCAGGGGAGGGGGGGGTCTCCCAGGGAACAGAGTTGCTTTTGATGATGACTGACACCCTTCCCCCCCCCCACCCCATTCCTCCATGAGAAAAGTTGCCCCTTCTTGGAAATGTCTGACTTGACTTGCAGCCCCCAAACTTCAGAATAATGGTCTATAGGCAGAGAGGGTGCTGAGTAGTCAGTCAGTCAAAAAACATTTACTAAGTGCCTACTATGTGCCAGGCACTGTGATAAGTGCTGAGGATACAGAAAGAGGCAAAAGATAGCCCCTGCTCTCAAAGAGCTTGCAATCTAATGGAGAAGATAACAAGCAAACAAGTATGTACAAACAAGCTCATACAGAATAAATAGGAAATAATTAAAAGAGAGAAGGCGCGGAATTAAGAAGTGTTGGGCCAGGAAGCCCCAGTTCAGGGTTTCTGATTGGAGAAAGGGAAAAAGAGAGGAAAGAGTAGGTTGGGGGTGGGTCCTATTGCTTGGGGCAGCTACCAATAGATACCTGCATATAGCCTGCAGATAGCCTGATTCTTGCCTGGTTCTTAGAACTTTTCATCAAAGGGTGGCTCAGTTTCCCTTCCAGTAACATAAAAGGCAATAAGGCCTTCTGCAGGAAGGGGGTGGGGTGGTGAACTATGCTTGGTTGATGAGTGTCAGCTAGAAGTTGAGATCTATTAGGGAAAGGAGTGGGAGAAGCAGTAGAGCCAGAAGGGTGTGGAAAATATACATGAAGGGTTGTGGGAGAACAAGCAATCAGTTAACTGTGCCCATCCCTGTTAAAACTTTATTGTCAGGAGGAGCAAGTACAGGTCAATCTCAGGGTCCATGCTAAGCATACTCTCCTGTGCCTTGGACATCAAGGCACACACACACTTCTGCAAGAAACTATTCTACTTACCAAGAAATAAGGACTCTGAGGTCATACTTTGAAGAAAAAATGACTTAGGGGATTGTAATCAAGCAACAAGCATTGATGGAGAAACCACTGTGTTGCCTAATACTATGGGGGATACCAAATGGATATAACATGGTCCCTGCCCTCAAGGAGCTTATAGCCTTGCTCCTAGGACTATACATATGAAATAGCAAATGAGAGACTGTATAATGATGCACAAAATCTGCCACATAGAGAATTAGTACACCAAGAATCCAGAGACTCCAGAGATAGGTTCCATTTAATTAAATAAGCATTTACTTACTGTATGCTAAATATTGAGTTGGGGGGAGGGGATATTGTGTGCTAAGTGTTGAGTGGGGGGGATACTGTGTGCTAAGTATTGAGTGTGGGGGGGTATACTATGTGCTAAGTATTTCGAGTGGAAGGTGAAGACAAAAATGAAAGTTTCTTCCCTCAAGGAGTCTGCATTCTTTTGAGGTGGAGGGGCAGAGAACAACATGGACACAAACAGAAATGATTTTTTCTTGGAATAAACCTGTGATTTTAGTGGTTTGGGGAACTACTGAAGATGAAGCTACCTCTACCAATGCAAGGTGACACATGCTCCACAGAGGGAAAAGCTTGAGTCAGCACGCTTCACAGCTGGAACTTGAACCCCCACCTCCCTGACTTCAAATCTGGTATTCCTGGTGTCCCTGAGTAAGCACAAAGAAATTTAGAGGGGTAGGAGAAGAGATAAGAAAAGTCCTCCTGGAGGAGTGGCACTTGACTTGTGCTTGGGATTATGAAGGTGAGGAAGGAAAACTTTTCAGCTTGTGCAGAGGCATGAGGGTAGGAGATGGTATCTTGGGCACAGGGAACACTAAATCGGCCGATTTGGTTGAAACAAAGAGTGTGTGAAGGGCCAGGAAAGACAGATTGGAGCCAAACTGTGAAGAGCTTTAAATGCCAAACCGAATTTATATTTTTATCCTAGAAGCAATACAGAGCCCCCAAAGATTCTTAAGCAGAAGAGGGCCAAGACCTGACCAGTGCTTTAGGAATATCAATTGGGCAGCTGTGTCAAGGATGGATTGGAGAGGGGAGAAGCCAGACACAAGGGAGACAGATTTAGGCTAGACTAATCAGGGAAGGCCTGGGTGAGGACATGGGATACATCAAGGAAGAAGCATCAGGTTCATGGAGTAGGAATATAAGGAGTGGGAAAGAGGGGATATCAGAAAGAGGGGACTCAGTGGTAGGAAGCAAGGTTGTGAACAGCAGACAGAGCTATGAAGGGGTAACAAGGAAAGCTTTTGGTAAAATACTTCAGGGTATTGGTGATGGTGGTTGGCTTTGGGATAAAGGGAATCATCTGAGTCAGGGTGAGCACTCACAGAGAAGAAATGAAGGGTACTTTCAAGACTCAGTAGAGAAGGCACTGTGAGAGGACCAGGGAGGAGATGTGGGTAGAAAGGGAAGAAGAGTTCACATATCCAAGACAAACAAGAATCAGTCTTGCCTTAAATGGGTGGGGAGCCTGAGCAAGTTTTGTCAGATTCTGAACCTCAGAATGCAGCGTGGTGGAGCAAAGCAGGATAAATGACTCCCTCTGCCAAGAACTAGGCCCCTCCTCTCACACACCTACACCAAGATGTCAAAACACAGTAGATAAGGAGCAACCTGATCTCGTGGATAGAGCCCAGGATTAGACATTAAGGACGCCCAGCTTTTGGTCCCGTTTCTACTACCATTTGGGGTGGGCGATATTAAAAAAGGGATATTTGGTACAGTTTCTTCCTCTGTAAAAGGGGAGGTCAGGCCCTGACGCAACCCTCCATTCGACCTTCCACGGATGTTTGGTGGATGATGCATGGGAATGTTTCTGGTTTGGAATGGTATTGAGCTTCAGGGAATGAATAATAAATAAATGTGAATAAGAATTAATTGACTAAATGCATATCTGTGCTAGTAGCTGGAGTGAATACTAGATGAAAACAGAAGTGGTACATCGTCTAGAAGCTTATACTCTTGCTTATATAAATCTTCACATTCCGAACTTTCTTTTCTCTGTTCAAGGCCCCAACACTACCGCTACATACCATCTCTCAGAAGATAAGCTTGCCTCCTACTTTACTGAGTAAGCGCTATCATCTTCCATCCTTAAAACTTCTTTATTTCTTCACCCACCTTCCCTCCTGCCTCAGAGAATGAGGAAATGCTTTTATATACCAAGGTTAACCCCTCCACTTATGTCCATAATTCCAATTGCCTTCACACCCCCACTGTATTCACTCTCAATCTTTCTCCCTCCTTCCCCATTGCCTACAGACTAACTCAGATCTTTCTTTTGCTAAAACAACGACCACCACAAAAATTCTTCCAGGGACCCTGCTCCTGACTCATCTTATCATCTTAACATCTCCTTCTTCTTTACTGCCAAAGTGATAGACGGAATAATCTACACTTACCACACACTCAATCCCCTACAATCTGACTTCCGTGCTCACCATTCTAATGGCCCCTGAATTGCAAAAATCTCATTTTTTTCTCAGTTCTCTTCTTCTTTGCCTATTCTGCAGCATTGGATATACTGTCGCTTGCTTATTCCCTCTTATTGCTTCCTTCTCCCTCGCCTACTGACACTGTTCTCTACTGGTTCTCCTCCTACCTGCTCAATCATTCTTTCTTCATCACCTTGGTTGGTTCCTTTCCTCCCACCCTCTAAGAGTGGGTATTCAATTCACAGAATCACAGAGTCACTGAGTCAAATTATTTCAGAATTGTAAGGGGCCTCAGTGGACATCCAGTCCAGCCCATTCCTAAACAAGAATTATCATTACAAGGCGCCTGACAAGTCAAGGAAAGTCAACCAGGGTCTACCGATTTATTTTTAAGACTATGTCTCCCTGTCTCACCCAGGCTGCAAGTGCAGGAAAGACTCCGAGGCCTGGTCCTACTACTGATCTGCACAGTATCTCTGACTTACTCTGTTTCTAACCTGGATCAATTCACCTCTCCTTAGGTAGCCTGATGGCCTCCCAGTTCCTGAGTGCTCACTATATTGATGCTAAACAGTGTAGACACCTGCCATTGAAGTCTTGGGCTACTGAAGCTCAGAATTCCCAAGCACAAGAGATCTGTCAATTTTAGCCTATCTGACACCAGGGATTACAGGCATGTAACACCATACTCAGTGCCCAGGAATCCTTAGAATGCAATAGCAAGTAGATGGTATGGGCCAGGTGTCTCTCTACAAGAGAAATCATCAACAGGGCAGATGATAAGTTCTGCTGGACTTCTATCTTACTGGAAAGATTATAATTGGTGAATCTCTGTTCATTGAAGTGGTGTGATCAGCCATGATCACCCTGTAGCTAGGGCCCTGGAGGGACCCAGACCCACAACATTTGGGAAGCGGAGATCCAGGCAGGATCTGCACTGAAGAAAGTTTCCTGGGAGACCTAGCTGGCGCCACCCTCCAGAACCTGGTAGTATCCAGCCTTTTCTTGAAGAGCTCCAATGAGGGGGAAACCACTACCTTCCCAGGCAGCCCTTTCTACCTTTGGATAGTACTAAGTCTAAGGAATTTTTTTCTTATACCAAGACTAAATATTCCTCTTTATCATTTCCACTCATTGCTCCTGGTTCTACCTTCTGGGGGCCAAACAGGCCAAGTCCAACTGGTTAGCCCTAAAAGATAGAGATCTCCCCCCAACCCCTTTCAGTCTTCTTGTCTTCAGCCTAAACATCCCCAGATCCTTTAGTCAATACTCATATGTCACCAGCTTGAGTCCTTCAACATTCTGGTAGCCCTTCTCTGGAAAGTCACCACTTTATTACCATTGTTCTTAAACTGTGGTTCCTGGAACTGAACTGGTATAATAGATGTGGCCTGACCAGGGCAGAGTGCAGCGTGAATATGACCTTTGTTTTCCTGGAAGCTCTGCCTCTCTTAATGTGGCCTAAGATCACCTTAGTTTTCTTGATTCCTATAATCATACTGTCAACTTCATTCCACTAAAATCCCAAGGTCTTTTTTCAGCCAAATTGCTATGATGTACCTCTCAATTTGAACTTGTAAAGACAATTTCTTGAAGCTAAGTATAAGGCTTTACACTAATCCCTGTTAAATTTCATCTTATTCTATTCAGCCCAATGTTCCAGCCTATGAAGATCCTTTGAGATCCTGACTCATCCAGTGTGTCAGCTATTCCTGACAGACTGGCATAATCTGCAAAACTATCATATTATATTATATAATACATAAAATATTGTATGTTAAATAATATACAATATAGTAGTATATAATATACAATATTATCATGTACAGCATGCTGTCTGTGCTTGTATTCAAGTCATTGATAAAAGTGTTAAATGGTACAGAGCCAATCACAGATCCCTGGGATACTCCACTGAAGACCTCCTTCCAAGCTGAATATCACATCATCAATAACTACTCTTTGAGACAAACAACTCAATCGGTTCCAAATCCATCTAACTGTACTATCATATAGCCTACATTCCTCCAGGTCCCCCCACCCACCAACACAGCATCAACTACTCAACCAAATATTTTACAAAGCTCTAAATTATACCCACGTCTTTCCCCTCAGCTTCTAGTTTTCATACCTTGACCCAAAAGGAAATAAAGTTAAACATTTAATTTAAAAATATTCATGAATCACCTATTATGTGATTAATGCATTAGGTTCTGGGGATATACAAGATTGAAATAATATCTGACCTCAAGGCATTTATGCTGTCCTAGAAGGACATACTACATACACAGATAAGGCCCCGATTGGTATTTTGTTATTCAGAGAACACTAATAGCTGGGTTCATCAGGAAAGGATTCCTGTAGGAGGAGGCACCTGAGCTAAGCCTTGAAGGAAACCGGGGATTCTTATAAGTGAAACTGAGGGGAGTGGTCCCTTTACTTGTGCAAAGAAATGGACATAAAGGGGGAAAGCTTTATTGCGAGAACTGCTAGTAGACCTGTTTACCTGGAAAGTAGAATAATGAAAAGAGAGTAATATGAAATATGTCTGCAAAGATAGGTAGGATCTAGGTTGAGGGGAGCTTTGAATGTCACGATGAGGATGTTGTATTTTGTCCTAGAACAAAAGTTCTTAACCTTTTTCTGCGTCATAGACCCCTTTGCCAACCTGGTGAACCTTCATGTTTAAAATAAAATGTGCAAGATAATAAAGTAACCCAATTCAACTGAAATAAAGATATCATTTTCCCATCTGAATGGATAGAAATCTATCCATAGGCTCCTTAGAGTCTGTGGACCAGTGAAGATTCCCCATCCCAGAGACTGTATGTAGTAGTAACAAGATTTCTGAGTGAAGTGTCATGTTCAGACATGCATCTTAGTAGCATTAATTTGGCAGCTAGCTTAGACTTAAGAGAGGTGAAGGAATGGAAGCAATGTGACCAATTAGGAGGCTATCCCAACAATCTAGGCAAGAAATAAAAAAGACCTTTGTTAGGGTGGTGCCTGTACAAGTAGAATGAAGGTGACAGAGACAAAATGTCAATGGTAGAATAGCCAAGACTTTGCAACTGATTGGATGTGATAGATGGAGACTGGATAATAATAACAACTAGGATTTATGTAACATTTTCTATATGTTCTCATTTGATTCTCACAACCACGTTGTGAAGCATACTCTTAATTCTAGTGCCTTCTCTTTTAATTATTTCCTATTTACGCTGTATAACTTGTATTTATTTGTTGGTTTGTTTCACACACCCCCACCCCTACCCCCATTAGATTGTGAGCTCCTTGAGGGCAGGGGCTGTCTGTTGCCTCTTTGTATCCCCAGCACTTAGCACAGTACCTGGCACATGGCAGGCACTCAATAAATGTTTATTAACAGACTCACTGCTATTATTTTCTGCTTGTTGCAGATGAGGAAGAAAATGAGACTGGGAGCTCAGGTCTTCTTGTCTCCAAGTTCAGAACTTCATCCACTGTATCACCCAGCTATCTCTCCAAGACAACTGAGGTTGCAAACCTTAGAGCCTAGAGAGAAGGGGTACTCTGCCATGCCTATGCTATAATTGTAAGGCAGAGATCGAGCTGCAGGGCAGCTTGTTAACAATAGAGTTGCAGTTCCGTAGGGTACATTAGGAAAAGAAAGGGCAAAGAAAGCTTTGAAGTGTTGATAGGGCAGGGCTGGGGTAGATGAGAATAAAAGAAAGAAAAATGATTTCACCATAGCAAATAAGCATTCTGACTCACAAGGACAGGGTACACAAAAGCTTGAAGTTTGCCAACGACAGGAAAGAAGAAGAATGACTTGATGTTATCTTGGAGGGATGGGTAGTGGTAGGGGTGTCAGCTTCTTTGACTATACATTCTGAACACAGTAGACCTGGGCAAAGGGATCAAGAAGCTTGTAGCCATCTAATGAGTAACAAATTCCCGTCCATTCCATTTCTACAATATCTCTTGAATCAGTTGTTTCTTTTTCATTCACATTAGCACTACCTCAGTTTATGGCCTCCTCAAGACTGGGAATTAACCAATCAACACACAAAGGACTTATATAAACACAACTAGAAAGTCATTCTCATAGAAATAAAGGAAGACTGAAAGAAATGGAGAAATATTCAATATAAATGGTTGGGTCATAGATGATGTTGTCCAAATTATTTTCTAGAATTAATGCTATATCGTCAAATTACTGAAAGAATACTTTAAAGAATTAGGCAAAATAATACTATAATTCATGAGGAGGAATACAGGTCAAAAATATATAAGAATATATATATATATACATATATATTTATACACACACACATATATATATGAAAAAGGAAATAAAGCAATAATATTGAAAAAGTAGGGATGATGGAAGATTGGTATTACCAGAATTCATGTTATGTTATAAATCAATGATTATTCAAACTATCTATTTTTGACATAGAAATTACTTAATAAATACTTGTTGATTGATTGATACTGGCTATTATATAGAAAGGTTGATGAGTGGATTAGATTAGATAAACCTGTAGAGATTAGATTAGAAAAAACCTATAGAAAAGTCTAATTTTTGATGAACTAGAAAATACTAGAAAAAGTTTCTTGTTTCTATACAACAAGAACTTCTAGAAAAAGATGGTAGCAGCCCAATGTAAAATAGGTTTAGACCAGACCAAATATCATATGCCACAATAAATTCCAAATAGATAAATAAGTTAAACATAAAAGGCAAACTGTTCCCAGGTTAAAGGATAATGGCTCCATCATGACGGCAGTTTGGGAATGAGTAGGTAACCAGCTGTGATAAAGAAAATTTTATAAAAGACAAAATAGACCACTTCAATAATACAAAAATAAATTTCAATGTCTTTTTCACCCAAATAAAGAAATATAGCTAGAATAAGAAGAAAAGATATAGTCTGGAAAAAATATTTGCCCCAAAGTGTGACATATAGGAAACTGATGTGAATCCATACAATTCGAAACCATTCCTCAATAGATATGTAGTCAAAGGGTATGAGCAATTATCAAAAAACAAACAAACCCAGAAACCATTAACAATGTGCTAATAATCAGAGAATTACAAAGAACTGTGAGATATCAAACCAGAGACAAAATTAGGGTATGACAACTGGGGCTTTGCCTTAAGGCAAAAAACTGTATTCATGAAAATTCTATTAATAATCAGATAGTTTGCATAATTACTTATTTATAATATAATTTAAGTTTAGGTCATATCAATCTCCCCTCATTCCTACTTTTTCATCATTATTACTTTATTTCATTTTTCTTACATATGTATTATGTGTATATGTGTGTGTATACACATATTTTTTATCTATATTCCTTGTTGTGAATGGTGATGGAATTTTGCCTCCTTGCAATGACTACTATCCCTATGACTAACCTCAAAGTCTTCCAGCAGTATATAGCATAGCCACTTATGGTCTGTAACCAGTAGGATCCAATCGCCATGGTGCCTCTCTCCCAGGATCTTCCTTTTCATTCAGTTTTCACAAGGTAAAGGTCAGACTTTGTGGGGAATAAGTTGCAACCTAAGATTAGACTGTCCTCTGCTGAACTATCACCACTATGCTCCAATCCTACACACACACACACACACACACACACACACACTGCAAATTTGTCTCCTGTACAACTGCACCTAGTTATGGCTCTGCCTCAATTCCATTAAATTGACAAAGATGGGGGGAAAAAATAGGAATATGGGGGAAAGAGGCACATTAATTTATTACTAGTGGAGCTATGACTTGGGCCAAATATTTTAGAAAATAATTTGGAATTATGAAAAATAATTATTCATATCATTTGTCCCAGAACTCATATGATTGCATTTATATGCGAAGAAGATCACTCGATCATCATTGAATCATAGATTTAAAACTAGATGTAACCTTAGAGTCGTGTAGTACAAATGAGGAAACTGAGGCTTGCCTGGTTATTGACCATGATTTTCAGATTCTTAGATTATGTCTCCTTGATGTCTTTCAGGCCAGTTGTTTTTGATATTATATTCTTTACATTTGGTTTTTTCAATCTTTTGATTTTGTTTTAATGTTTCCTGTTGTCCCATTGAGTTGCTCTTTTTCCTTTGGCCCATTCTAATTTTCAGGACATTCTTGGTTTGTCATCATCTCTTCAAGGTATTAATTCTCCCTGTCATTCTTTCTTTCTTAGCTTTTCCATTTTTTTTATCTCTTGTATAGTTTCTCCCAGGTACTCTTGTAGTCCTTGGAGCCAGGCTATTTTTTTTCCTCTGAGACCCTACTTAGACTTGTGGAGTTATTCTCTTCTTCTGGGTTGAGCCCTGAGCATCTCTCTTCAGTTAGCTTTTGTACCTCCTTTTCCATTTGGCCAATTCTACTTTTTAAGGACTTGTTTTCTACAGTTAATTTTTGTCCTTCCTTTTCCAAGCTATTGACTCTCTCTTGCATACCTCTCATTTATTTTCCCAATTTTTCTTCTACCTCTCTTATTTAACTTTTAAAATCCCTCTTGAGCTCTTCCAAGAAGACTTTTTGGGCTCGAGACCAGTTCATATTCCTCTCTGAGGTTTCAGATGTGGGTGTATTGACAATATTATCCTCCCCTGAATTTGTGTTTTGATCTTCCCTGTCACCAAGATACTTTTCTATGGTCACTGTTTTCCTATGTTGCTTCTTGCTCATGTTGTTGGCCTTTTTTCTGGCTTTTAAAGTTGATCTCTGCTTCTGAGACACAGGGAGCACTGTCCCAGGCTTCTTGTGCTGGGGGCTGGGGGCCTGGTTACTGGTTTGCTGAGGTGCAGCTTGCCACTGGTTTGCTGGGATGCCTCCCTTCCTGTATTGGTCCCCTTCAGCCAAAGCAAGAAAGACCTTTCCATTAATACCCCTAGCCTCAGGAGCTAAGAGACTATGCATCTACTCTTTCTACTGACTCTATTATTTCAGGATTTTTCCTGGGGCAGTATTCTCTGGGTTTTTCAAGGTCAATAAGGGAAGGTAAGAGCTACTTACAGCTTACCCCGCCATCTTGGCTCCCAGAAGTCTAAATAGGTGACTTTCAAACATTCAGTCTGTGGGCTAATAGCTCCAGGAGCAGCGCTGCCACTGCTGCTCCTAATTCAGTCACTCTCAAAGCCTGTTCCTGGTTTGCTGGTGCCAGGGCTGTATTGCACCCCCTGCAACCCTGTACTGGACTGTGCTTCTCTCTCACCTAGTTCCGACAGACCCCTTTCAGTGACCTTCTAAGTTGTCTCTGGAGTCTGTGGGCTGAGAGGACTGAAAACCATCACTGCCTACTGGGGATTCAATGCCCCCAAACCTGCTCTGCCTTTGTAAGGCTGGGTCCACGCAGTGTCCTGTACGCTGGACGGTGCAAGAGACCTTTCCTGTCGACCTTTCAGGTTGTCTTGGGCTGGAAATCTGCCTCACTCTGTCTCTAGAATTTGTTCAGAGTCACTTTTTAGAGGTATTTGAGGAGATTTGGGAGACAGCTCAGCCAAGTCTCTACTTTTTCTCCACCATTTTGGCTCCGCCCTCCCACCCTAAGCATCTGTCAATCCAAGAAATTTCATCACTGTGTTGGGTGTCTTCTTCAGTTTACTCATATCACCAGCTTCAGTGTCAGAATTAGGGACCAGTGTTTGGTTCCTGATCTTATGAGTGTAGAGAATAAGCCAAGGCCCCACTTTCTGCAGGAATTGTCTGGCCTTCTTTCTTACCATGGGTGAGGCCAAAGCTGCCTGGATACTGGATCGGACTGGTGATGCCTGGACACTGCTCAGGGGCTTACCCTTGTTGCAGCCTCTGCTCTTAAGACCAGGCTGCTTAGTTAACATTGTGCTTTCCACTTACCCTGGCTTGTCTCCATTTGGGGCTTCAGCAGGATCCTGGTTGTCCTATTCAGTCCTGAACTGGATAAAGGAATTTGTAGCTGATTCCCTTGGTTTACTTTATTATTATTCATTCTAGTTCATTTTTAGAGCTTTCCTGGGTTTTTTGTGAATGGTTTGGTCTTTCCTAGGTCCTAATATTCTATAATCTTTCCATAATTCTCTTTACCTGTTTATTGACAATAAGGTAAGGTTTATCTGTGTGAAAATGTTCACAGTGCTAGAAGAGACACAATTGTTGGTAAACACTTGACTTACTTGTCGGTCATAAAATGTGTCCATCAAGGGCAACACCAGTTTAGAATATAAACTCATTTATAAGATTTTACTGAGAAAGATAATGGAAAAATGGACAGAGTCACTCATAATAATAATAACATATATTTACATGGGACTTTAAGGGTTGCAAAGCACTTTACATATACTCTCTCATTTTCTTGTCACAACAACCCTGGGAGGTGGGTGCTATTATTATACCCATTTTTAGAGATAAAATAGAGAAGCAATATAGGGCAAAGCCAATTTAAAGTAGAATTGGTGAGAAACCCAACTGAGCAGTCATCCCAAAGGCATTTGAAGGTGAAAATGGAATTACAACAGAAAGAGAAAAATGGAAAAGATCTACAAAGATTTCCATAGCAAATTTTTTTTTTTACCATCAAAGACAGTAGAGCCCAGTTCAGCCATTCCCCAAGTGATGAGCATCCCCTCAGTTTCCAATTCTTTGCCACTACAGAAAGAGCTGCTATAAATATTTTTGTACATGTGGATCCTTTTCCCATTTTTATGATCTCTTTGGGATACAATCCTAGAAGTGCTATTGCTGGGTCAAAGGGGCATAAATTTATTTTGCATGTTGTCTCCTCCTTTAGATCGGAAGCTCAGTGAGAGCAGGGACTGTCTGCTTCTTTTTGTATTCCCAGATTTTAGCACAGTGTCTAGCACACAGTGCTTAATAAATGTTTATTTGTTGATTGAAGTACTTAATAAATGCTTCTTGTTTAATTAATAGCCTTCATTAGTCACTGGACAAGGAATCCACATTTATAGTATCAACAACTAAATTAAAGTTTATAGATTGTCTAAAAACTAGCTAAATGTTTGCACCTTTTGCTCCTCTTTCCATTACTCTCCATTATTACTGCAGGAGCAAAATGGGACTGCATAGGACTGAGGGTCATTTTGAATTTTTTTACAATTTTATAGATCTCCATAGCCAAAAGATTCACCACCAAGTGACCAACTTCCTGGAGATGAGCCTTCCTATACTTAAATTAATCCTCAGAAAACACATTCTATTTGTTGCTTGCACTATATTCATAGCCTTTTCAGCCGGGAAGAACCAGCCAAAACTAGCACATTATGATGAAATGTTGGAGTAGGACATTGTTGATTACCATGTAGTAGTGAGGGTCCATTTGAGATTAGATAACAAATCTGTAGTGGACCCAGCATTCAACCAGCAGCATAAGAAAAGGATCAGAGAAAATAAATGGTGGGAGGTGATGGTGATGATGATAATGATGATGATGATGATGATAATTACCAGTGTTTACATGGTGCTTGAAGATTTGCAAAGCACTTTACATACATTATCTCATTTGATACAACAACCCTATGAGGTAACCGCTATTATTAGACCCATTCTAAGCAAGAAGAAACTAAGGTAGAAAGGTTACATGACTCGTGCAGGGTCACAGAGCTAGCAAGTATCTAAGGCAGGATTTGAGCTCAGGTCTTGCTGATTTCAAGTCCAACAAGCTGCTCTCTATGACATAGTACCTAGGTATAATAGGAGCAATATCCTAACCATTGCTTCACTTTTGGACTATTACAATAGCCTGCTGGTTGGTCTCCCTGCTATACATAGCTCTTCTCTACTCTAGTCCATCCTCCATTCATCCTCCAAACTGACCTTCCTAAAGCACAGGTCTGACCATGTCTCCCCACTATTCAGTAAACTCCAGCGGCTCTCTATTGCCTCAAGGATCAAATATAAAATCCTTTGTTTGGCTTTTAAAGACCTTCATGATATGTCCTTTTCCTACCTTTTCAGTCTTCTTACACTTTCCTCCCCTCTACATACTCTGCAATCCAGTGAGATCTGCCTCCTTGTTGTTCCTCAAACTGGACATGCCATTTCCACACTCTGGGCATTTTCACTGGCTATGCTCCATGTCTTTGCCTTCTTACTTCCCTGGTTTCACTCAAGTCTCAGCTAAAGCCCTACCTTCCGCAAGAAGCATTTCCTGATCTCCCTTAATGCTACTTAGTGCCTTCTTTCTGATATTTTCTTTAATTAATCCTGAATATATCTTTTTGTACATAGTATTTGCATGTTGTCTCCCTCCTTAGACTGCAAGCTCCTTGAGAACAGGGACTATCGGTCTCTTTGCTTTTCTTTGTATTCTAAGTGCTTAGCACATGGCCTGGAACATAACAAGTGCTTAATAAATGCTTATTGACTAAGTCAGGATCCCAAAAGATTATGACAGGCTAGAGCACTGGGCTTTATCTAATATGGTATAATTCAAAAGGGATAATGGTAAAGTCTTACATTTGTATTCAGAAATTCCACGTCACAGGATGGGGAACACAGATTTAGATGGTGGGGGTACAACAGATAGGACATTGGGCCTGGAGTCAGGAAGAACTGAGTTCAATTTGGCTTCAGACACTAGCCTAGTGTGACCGTGGGTAAATCAGTTAATCTTTATTTGCTTCAGTTTCCTCATCTGTAAACTGGGGATAATAATAGCACCTACTTTCCAGAGTTGTGAGGATCAAAATGTGATATTTGTAAATGGCTAACCACAGTACCTAGCACATAGCATGTACTTAATAAATCCTCATTCCCTTCTCCTTCCCCTTCTGAAAAAGATATTGAGGTTTTAGTGGACTGCAGGCTCAGTATGAGTCAGTATTGTGATGTGACAGCTAAAAAAAAAAAAAAAGGTAACGCTACCATGGGCTGCACTGAAAGGCATAGATAGCTTCCAGGAATTTTGTTGTTTAGTAGTCTTCAGTCATATCTGACTCTTGGTGACCCCATTTGAGGTTTTCTTGGCAAAGATACTGGAGTGGTTTGCCATTTCCTTCTCCAAGAATTAGAAAATGATAATACTTCTGTACTCTGTCAGATCACAATTGAAGTATTGTGTTTCGTTCTGAGCACCACAGTTTAAGAAGACTATTGATAAACTAGAAGGTAATGAGAGGAGAACAATGCACATACCAAAGTGCCTTGAGTTCCTGTCATCTGACGATCAGCTGAAGGAATTGGGGGTGCTTAGCCTGGAAAAGAGACCCAAGGAAAACATGATAGCTATCTTTAAATATGTGAAGGAAATGTGGAAGAGGTATTAGGCTTGTTCTGTCTGGGCCCAGAAGGCAGAACCAAGAAAAATGTATAGAAGTTGCAAAGCAGCAAATATAAACTGGACATCAAGAAAAATGTTTTAAACATCAGTGCCTTCCAGATGTGGAATGGGCTGCCTGTTCATTGGAGGTCTTCAAGCAGAGGTCAGCTAAGAGAAAGAGCCAGGGTAGAGAGGAAGACCACAAGGCAGGGACTGAACAACTAGAACTAGAAGAAATGGAGAGTGACCTGAAGTCTGGTAGGTTAACAGTGATAGCGACTTGATAGGATAACAGAGACAGCTGGAACTTTGAGGTGAGGTTGCTGGGTGATAGTGGCAGAATAAGGGTCTGGAAGTGGTAGTGAGGGGCAAAGAGTACACCTGCTTTTCTTTCTGGCCTACTATATGGCATGCCCTCTATGCAGTACATGTGTTGGGGCTACTCTCCCATACCTCTATTCACACTGACAGTTTGGGCCCCGAGACAGCGGCTGCTACTTGTTCCCTGAATGTTCGAGGGAACACTGAGGCACTGAGAAGTCATTTTCTTTCTTTTTTATTTTTAATAGATTTTTACATCATCTATATTCCTCCCTGTAGCCTTCCCCCTTCCCTCTCAGAAAGTCATCCCTTATTTAAAAAGGAAGGAAGGAAAGAAAGAAGGGAGGGAGGAAGGAAAGGAAGAAAAAATAAGAAAAAAAATTCAACAAACCAATTAACACATCAAAACACATCAAAAAATCTAACACATATCCAGTGTTCTATACCCATGGACCCCAACCTTTTCAGAGGAGCAGGGGGAGGTGTCTTTTCATATCTCTTTTTTGGGGTCAAGCTTGTTCTTTATAATTTTTACAATGTTCATCTTTTATTGTTTTCTAGTTGCTGTTTTTTTCCATTTACATTGTTGTAGTTATTGTAATATATTATTCTCCTGACTCAGTTTAATTCACTTTGTATCAGTTTATATAGTTATTGTAGGATTTTCCTGTATGCATTATGTTTTTTGTTTCTTATGACAAAGTACTATACCATTAACAAATATATCACAGTTTATTAGCCATTCCTCAGTCAATGAGCATCTACTTTGTTTCCAGTTCTTCACTACCACCAAAAAAATGCTGCTTTAAATATTTTGATGTATTTGGAACCTTTCTTTTGACCCTCCTGGGGTCTTTTTCTAGCTGTGGAATCTTTAGGTTAAAGGGTATGAACACTTTTTTTTTATTTTTAGTTTTCAACATTCACTTCTATAAGATTTTGAGTTTTAAATTTTCTCCCCCTCCTTCTCCTCCTCCCTTCCCAAGACAGTGTGCAATCTGATGTAGGCTCTACTTATACATTCATATTAATCATATTTTCACATTAGACATGATGTACAGAAGAATTAGAACTGATGGGAGGAACCACGAGAATGAGGCAATAAAACAAAACAACAAAAGAATACGAGAGCAAATAGTATGCTTCCATATGCATTCAGACTCCACAGTTCTTTCTCTGGATGTGGATAGCATTTTCCATTGTGAATCCTTTGGAGTTATCTTAGATTCTTGCATTGCTGAGAAGAGCTAAGTCTATCAAAGTCAGTCACTGCACAATGTGGCTGTTACTGTGTACAGTATTCTCCTGGTTCTGCTCATTTCATTCAGCATCAGCTTATATAAGTCTTTCCGGGTTTTTCTGAAGTCCACGTGCTCATCCTTTCCTATAGCACAACAGTATTCCATTACATTCATATACCACAACTTGTTCAGCCATTCCCCAATTGATGGACATCCCCTCAATTTCTGATTCTTTGCCACCACAAAAAGAGTTGCTATAAATATATTTGTACATGTGGGTTCTTTTCCCATTTGTATGATCTCTTTGGGATATAGCCCTAGAAGTGCTATTGCTGGGTCAAATGGTATGCACAATTTTATAGCCCTTTGGGTATGCTTCCAAATTGATCTCCAGAATGGTTGGATCAGTTCACAACTCCACCAACAATACATTAGTGTTCCAATTTTCCCACATCTTCTCCAACATTTATCATTTTCCTGTTTTGTCATGTTAGCCAATCTCATGGGTGTAATGTGGTACCTCAGGGTCATTTTGATTTGCATTTCTCTAATCAAGGTTTAGCTTGATTTTAGCTCCTTTATTTGAATAGTTCCAAATTGCTTTTTTAAATTTTTTTATTTTTTTAAATTAATTTATTTTGAATTATCAACAACCACTTCCACAGCTGTTGAGTTTTAAATTTTTCTCCCCCTCCCTCCCTCCCTTCCTTCCCTACCTCCCTCCCCAAGACAGCTCACAATCTGATATAGGCTATACATATACATTCCTATTAAACATATTTTCACGTTAGTAAGAATTAGAACCAATAGGAGGAACCACCAGAAAGAGGAAACAAAACACAACAGAAGAAAAAATAGCAAATAGTATGCTTCGATCTGCATTCAAACTCCATAGTTCTTTCTTCTTTGTGGATAGCATTTTCTATCATGAGGCCTTTGGAGATGTTCCAAATTGCTTTTGAGAAATATTTATTTTTACCAAGATCACAGCTCTATCAAAAACACTTTAGTGTGCCTGTCTTTTACAACCTCTCCAACATTGACTATTCCCATTTTTTATCATCTTTATCAATTTGCTGGGTGTAAGGTGAAACCTCAGAATGTTTTTATTTGTATTTGTTTTAGTAGTAGTAGTAATTTGGAATAGTCTTTCATAAAGCTATGAATTTGCAATTACTCTTTTTAGAACTGTTTTTTCATATCCTTTGACCCCTTATCTACTGGAGAGCGGCTTTTGGTCTTACATATTCTGTTAATTGTCTAGTTGTCTTGGATGCCAAAGGCTTATCAGAGATATTTGAATTTATTTACACACATACACACATCTCATTGCTTCTTTTCTTAGCCTGGATGCATTAATTTTGTTTGTACAAAAGTTTTTCAATTTTATATAGTCAAAATTATTTTATCCTTTTTTTTATTTTATCTTGACTATATCTCTTGTTTGGCTAAAAAGTCATTTCCTACTCATAGCTGGGAAAGGTAGATGATCGGCCCATCTTCTAATTTTTATGGCATGATCTTTTAATTTTTATGTTATATATTTGGTTTTAATTTATTATGGAATATAGCATAGGATGTTGATCTAAGTATAATTTCTGCCAGCCTACTTTCTAGTTTTCCCAGTTCTTTTATTTAATTATTTGTCTTGACAAACATTTATTATTTCTCCTGCCACTGATATCTCCCTTCTATGAAGCAAAGAAAAAGAAAATCCTAATAAATATGTATAATACAGTAAACAAATTCCCACATTGTCCTTGTCCAAACTGTATGTCTCATTTTGTATTTGAAGTTTCTCACCTTTCTGTCATGAAACAGGTAGCAAGTATAATCTTCAGTCCTCTAGAGTTTATCATTACTCTGATCAGAGTTCTTAAATCTTTCAAAGTTGCTTTTCTTTATAATATTATTGTCATTGTGCGAATTGTTCTCTTAATTCTGTTCACTTCACTCTGCATCAGTTTTCTCTGAAACTGTCCACTTAAGTAATTTCTTATGGCACAGTAATATTCCATCACATTCACATACCATAATTTATTTATTCCCCAATAGATCGGAACCCCCTTCAGTTTGGGGCTATTATGTAAAGAGCTGCTATACATATTTTTGTACATATGAGGTCTTTTTTTCTCTTTGATTTCTTTCAAGGTACAGTCATTCACTCAATAGGCATTTATTAGTAGCTTATTATATGTCAAATAGGGCAGCTGAGTGGCACAGTGGATGGAGCACCAGACTTGAAGTCAGAAAGATTTACCTTCCTCAGTTCAAATCCAGCCTCAGACACTTACTAGCTATGTGACCGTGGGTAAATCATTTAACCCTGTTGACCTCAGTTTCCTCATCTGTAAAATAAGCTGGAGAAGGAAATGGAAAACCATTTCAATATCTTTGCCAAAAAAAAACTCCAAATGAAGTCACAAAGAGTCAGACACAACTATAATGACTGAACTACAACATGTCTCAGATGCTGTGCTAAGCACTGTGGATACAAAAAAAAAAAAAAAAGGCAAAAATAGTCCTGCTCTCAAAAAGTTCACGTTCTAAGTGGGGTAGAAAACAGGCAAACAACCATATACAAAACATATACAGGGTAAAGGTATATACAGAATAGCACTCCAGACATAGTCTGACCATCTCAACTGTTCTAATTTCACTTCTCTCTTTTCTCATTCTGAACCCTAGAGTAAATCAGGTCTACTATTAAATCCTTTACTCCTTTGTTCTGTTTTGTTCAGTCATTTTCAGTTGTGTCTGACTTCACGACCCCATTTGGGTTTTCTTGGCAAAGGTACTGGAGCGGTTTGCATTTCCTTCCCCAGCTCATTTTACAGACAAGGAACTGAGGCAAACCCTTTATCAATGCTTTATTCCTTGCCAAACCCCAACCCTAGATCACTCCCACCATCTGGCTCCTCCATTCCTACTTGTGTGCCGTATAGAATATCATACAATAAAGTCAAATAGGTTCACTGTAAATTTGTTATCTAATGTCAATTAGGCCTTCGATTCAATCAGATAATTTTTTTTTTTTACTCTTCCTTAATTAATCTCTTTGGGCAGCTACAGTGCTGGGCTTAGAAGCAGGAAGACTCATCTTCCTGAGTTAAATCCAACCTCAGACACTTACTAGACATGTGACTCTGCATAAGTCACTTAACCCTGTTTGCCTCAGTTTCCTTATCTATACAATGAGCTGAAGAGGGAAATGACAAACCACTCCAGTGTCTTTGCCAAGAAAACCCCAAATGGTGACGAAGAGTTGGACATGACTGAAAGGATTCAACAGCAATTGATTCTCTCCTACTCCCCTTCAGAGGCTAATTCCAATGCTTGCCTATTCTCCTTAAGTCTCCTGCGCCTCCTAACTGTGTGTAGATGCTAGGATCTCTCTCTCTCTATCCACTTGATGATTTTATCAATTCATGTAGGCTTTCCAGTCCTAGTCCTCCTTCTGAGCTCTTGTCATCTATTCCCAACTGTGCATTAGACGTTTCAGAATGGATGAACCCTAACATCTCAAACTCAACACTTCCAAAACAAAACTCAATTCTCTTCTCAACTTCTCTGAGTCTGTCAAGATTATCACTATCCTTCCAGTCACCCAGGTTCACAACTTCAGTATCATTCAAGACTCCTCACTCTTCTTCACCCCATATGTCCAGATTTTGCTATTTGTATCTCTACAGCATCTCTCAAATCTTTTGTTTTCTCTATACATACAACCACAACCTTAGTTCAAGTCCTTATCACCTCTCAAAGCAGTACTCAGACAGGTAGATGAAAAACCAAAAGAGAGCAGTTCTTGGAAAACCTGAAAGGAAAAAAAGATTTCTGAGAGAGGGTGGTTAACCAATCAACAAACATTTATTAAGTACCTATTACGTGCCAGACATTATGTTGGGCACTGGAGACACAAAGACAAAAATTTTATGGTCCCTGCCCCCAAATATAAGATGCCCATCCATTAGGAAATGGTTAAATAAATTGTGGTACATAAACGTAATGGAATCGTATGGTGCTATAAAAAATAATGAATATGAATACAGAGAAGCATGAATATTTACATGAACTAATGCAAAGTGAAGTAAGTAGAGCCAGGAAAACAATACACATAATGATGCAAATTATGTAAATCAAAAGAACAACCAACACAAAGCAATCAAAACTGAATGTTGTGAAATTATACAAAACTTGGCTCCCTAGAAGAGCTATCAGAAGACATTTTTCCAAACTCCTTTGTAGAGGTGGGGGTCCACAGATATGAAACACTGGATTTAACATCAGTTTTTTTTCAATGTTGGATTAGTTTTGCTGAAAATTTTTTTCTTCTTCCTCTAAAAAAAAAGGGATGGCTTTTTTTGTAGGGAGAGGGGGAGAGAAATAGCAGAAATGTAAACAATGTAAAAACAAAAGATATCAAGAAAACAATTTTTAAAGAGCATTGGTAATTTTGGAGAGAGCAGTTTTCAGCTGAGTGAAGAGATAGACTAAGATATAGCAGACAGCTAAAAAGTGAGTGAGGGGGAGGAGATGAAGGCAAGTTTTTTCTTGGAGCTTGGCTGTGAAAGAGAGAAAAGATACAGATGATAGCTTTAGGAGATGGTGGCATCTAGTGACAGTTTTTTAAGGGTGAGGGAGTTTTAAGCAGCAGAGAAGGAACCAGCAGATAGGGAGAAATTCAATATGAGAAAGGGAAGAAATGATTGTGGATGCAATCTTCTAGAGAAGACTAAAGGGGCCAGGATCATGGGTCCATGGAGGGAGGTTGGCCTTGTCAAGGAAAACGGGTCACCTCTTCACTAGAGACTGAATTAAAGAAGGGGAGAGGGAGGTGTTATCAAGAGGTGTGAGCTGAGGAGAAGAGGGGGCTCACAGTGGAGGGGTTCTATTTTCTCAGTAAAATATAAGGGGAATTCCTCAGCTATCCAGGTTAGGAAGAATGAGGCATGGGATGAGTGGTTTCGGTGCAAGGTGAGAGGAAGAGTTAAAAGCAAAAAGATTTGAGGGATATAAACCTAATAACACTTGGCAACTGATAGGATTTGGAATACTATAATAGAACAGCAAGGCATTAAACATGAAGTCACATTCACCAAAGTTGTTTGCCACTGTCATGAAGGATGTCCAGTGAAACGTTCAAATTGGAGAGGGTATACCTTTTATTTATTTATTGGACGGAGGTTATTGGGGTTAAGTGACTTGCTCAGGGTCACACAGCTAGTAAGTATCTGAGTCCAGATTTGAACTTAGGTCCTCCTGACTCCAGGGCTGGTACTCTATCCACTATGCCACCTAGATGCCCCGTGCATACTTTTTAGATGGCAAGATTCTCTGGGTCCTCCTGTTCTGGAATGTCATTTTGCCAGTTGCACCAAGCCCCGTTATGATATAAAAAATCCTAAGTGATATCTATAATCACTCACAAGACTATTGTAATAATTTATTACAGTAATTATATAATACAGTAACTATATAATAATTATGCCCTAATTATTCCCATAGGAAAAACTTTCAACAGTATACATGGACAATAAGCTAGGCCCAGAATTGAACAGAAGACTACCTTAAATTGCCTTTGAGAAATCACATAGGGCAGCTAGGTAGCACAGTGGATAGAACACCAGCCCTGGAGTCAAGAGGACCTGAATTCAAATGTGCCCTCAGACACATAACATTTACTAGCTGTGTGACTTTGGGCAAGTCACTTAATCTCAATTGCCTCCCCCTCCCCCCGCCAAAAAAGAAATCAATAATTCTTTTTTACAACCTGTGATCCAGGGAGCCCTTCCCCACAGGGAGCTCCAGCTCTGAGCCCAAATGGATTTGGATTCAGTCTAGGAGCACCTGACCCCAAAGAAGGAGCTCTGGCTTTCTTTTTGTCTGTTGGCTTGTTGCCCTCCTGGTAGATTGACTTGAAGAGAATCTCTAAAACTAAGCTCAGCTATAGCCCATGTCTAGGTTCTCCCACTAAAACGGGTGTAGTGTAGCCATGACATGCTACCCTTGCTCTCTGGGCTGACTCTCCCACACTGGCAGATCTGGGGTTCCCAGGCTAGGACAACAGCCATACTGCTATAATTCAATATACCCTCCTGTCAGGATCCTAGGGATAATCCTGGTATGGGGTGGGGGGATGCATTCTTCTTGCTCACCATTGTAGCTCCTGAGCTCCTACCAATGTGCTTCCCATTTATATAAGATCAATCCTCAAGATACCATTATTTCTTTAACATAAAATAGTTTCTATAAATAATAGATGCAAAACAAGAATAATCATAATATTTATTCATCAGTAGGCAAAAGCAGGAATAATTTACTTCATAGAAGATAAAACAGCAACAATCACACTATAACAATATACCCATACACCTGGGTCATACTGTTCCACTAATACATATCATGCTCATGAGGGACAGTAAACACACGTGCACTTATAGAAACTTAGCAGACATGAGTGGGGAAACCCTTGTCCTCCGAGCAGCTCACAACTCTTGTCTGAAGGCCTTGATGTTACTGGTCGTTTCAGGAAAAATTTGCACTATGGGGAGCTGCTTAGCTGCTCCCTTCAGGTCCTCACTACTCCCCTGCCACACAAACCTATGTTTCCTTCGTTCTTGAACCCATGAAACAGTGACAAGCCCTTTTTGCTCCTAGAAACCAACAAAGGGCACTAGGAAAAATGTTCATGCTTTCAGTGACAAGCATTTCCCTTGAGCTAGAGAACTGGCAAACTCCTCTTGCAAGCTCTGCAAATAGCAGGGGATGCTGCTTTGTCCAATCAGCTCTAAGCCCATTCTTGCAGCAAAGCAAGGCTCATAGCAAAACCTATGCAATGCTTATCTTTCCCCCCATTTCCCCCTCTTATGCCAGAAAGGGCGGAAGAGGCCAACACAAGCACTCCTGGGAGGTTTCCCCTCTCTCGGCTGCTTATGACACTTCGGCAAGCAATAAGCTCAATAGCTCTTTACACAGTGGAAAGACTCACCTCTTATCCAATGAGCTTGCAGCAGGCAGCTCCAGCTTTCCTCCAAATTAATCAACAAAGCAAAGCCTCTCTTCCAATCAGAAAATGCCCAGCAAAGCAGCAGAAGGGTGAGCTGTCTCAGCTGGAGTCCTCCTTCCTAATCTGTCCTATAGCCTCTTCTCAAATCTTGTCCTCCCGCTGGCTTCTCAGCAGCCTTTAATGCCTCAAATCAGAGCCTCTGGGTGGTCAGTGACTCATCTTTGCCTTATAAGATAAAACTAAAGAAATCCTTCATTCTTTCAGCTATGAATCCAGCATTCCTCAAGTAATCTCCCCAAAGTTACCAGAGAGTGACTTGGTTTGTAATTCTGTCAGTTAGAAACTTTGAAACTCTAAGGGAGGGAGGGATAGAATTTGGAACTCAAAACTTTAAATAAAAATGTTAAAAAATTGGAAAAAATTAAAATGGTAGAGATAAAAAAAAAAAAATCACATGCAAGTGAGCTGATGAACCACAGTGGACAGCCATTATTTTCCCTGTCTCTGCTCAGCCTTTAAATAGCTCTCGTCAGGACATTCATCTGAGGGACAATTCTCTAACTGGTTCTTAGAACAGTCTGTCTCTATTCTCCTCATTTTGTCTGGAGCTGTTTTTTTTTTCCCCAATCAGTTTTCCTTACATAACTGTTCTTTTCCTACCAAAGAGGCAGTACCTTGCATAGGTGAAGGTCCCTGCTAGAAAAGGGACTCAATTTACAATATAAATACGAGGCAGCCGTTTATTTCCTCCACTATAGAAAATGCTTAAGGCACAAAGGATTATGCACAATATGCACATACTAACAATTGTTGTTCAGGTGACCCCATTTGGGGTTTTCTTGGCAGAGATACTGAAGTGGTTTGTCATTTCCTTCTCCAGCTCATTTCACAGATAAGGAAACTGAAGGGAACAGGGTTAAGTGACTTGCCCAGGGTCATACAGCTGATAGTAAGTGTCTGGGGCTGGATTTGAGCTTGGAAAGATGAGTGTTCCTGACTCAAGACAGGTACTCTATGCCACCAAGATGCCCAAGATATTAACAAATACAGAAACAAAAAATAAGTCATAAAATATCCTTACTATCCCAAGAGGTAAAAAAACAATTTCATTGTACTCCTGAAAAAAGTCAGGACTATTTCACATTCACCTCACATCTGCATTATCCAAGGAAGTCACACGGTACAGATTCTCCTGGTCAGTAAGGCATAGTTCGTGAATCTCACAGGGTTTTTAGGGTGATCCCCTCTAGGGTCATTTCTTTCTTTGAGAAGAATGCCATTAAGGAACCACCTTCTACTGGGCAGTTAACATCCAACTCCAGCTGCCAAGGATGGAAATCTCCATTTCTCAAAATTGCTGTTCATTGACCTGTGGTCGAGGAGGGAAACAATTGCAGAAGAAGCAAATGGCCAAGGTCTCAGGCTTATCTGGGCAAGCACATGATCTCATTGCCCTGTGTTTGGGGTCACCACTGTTACTGGGAAGGAACAAAGAGAAATCTCCTCCTTCTTCCCTATGCTGGAATTCAAAGGGATAGAAAACACTGGGTGCATCCCAAATGGGGATACGTTTTTTTTTCTCCCCAGCTTTTTTTATAGTCCATGGAAGGGACAGCTCCTTTTAACTCATCTTTGGCACAATCCATCAGTTATAAGGACCAATAAGGTGTTACTACATCATTTTAACATGGTCCATGTTCTTCAGCAAGGGAACAAAGCACATACCCATCTTCCTGGCCCTAGACCAGGAAATCAGGTTCCACTGACCTCTTCCTGCTATAATCTAACAATCCTAAGCTTTTCACTGAAATAAAGGCTCATCTTTTTGTCACCAATATTCTTCTAGTGATGCCATATGGTTATGAGTCATGGAAAATTACAATCCTTTGTAGAATTGAAGTTGGGGGTCACCCAAAGGGCAATGGAAAAGCATATGGTGGGTGTGAGCAAACTGTAACATTACAAATAAGGAGTTGTGTAGAAATGGTGGCAAAAGAAATATCATCAGAGAAAGGTATGACCATAAAAAAAGATGGGTTAGTCATAGAGGCAGCTGGGTGGTACAATGGATAGAGTGCCAGACTTATAGTCAAGACAGACCTGAGTTCAGATTCAGCTTCAGACACTTTTTAGCTGTGTGACTTTGGGCAAGTGATATAACTTCTGTCTGCCTCAGTTTCCTCAGTATCTGTACAATAGGGATAATAATAGACCTTTCCTCTGAGGGTTGTTGTGAAAATCAAATAAGATAATATTTGCAAAGTGCTTTTGCAAATCTTAAAGCCCCATATAAAAGCTAGCTATTATTATTATGTAGCAAAGTAGAGGGATAACTGACGGCTACAAACTTCACTGGATCCAGAGCATATCAAAAGAGTTACAGAAAGGCCCTCAGCACATGGTGGATCTAGGAGAGGGTACAGATAAGAGTTTCCAGAATGACCAGGCATGGAGGCATTATAATCAAACTATCAAAGTAACAGTCCTTATTATACTGTGGTTTTGATCAAACTATCCAAGTTAACAGTCCTTATTATACTTTGGTTTCATCTATATGGGCATTCCCTCCACTTTGGAAGATTGTAATCCTTCCCCACTTTAATAGATGTTTTTCATGTTGGTGGCCTAACATTCAGGTGGTAAGAATCATTATATTATAAGACAAAGAAAATAAATAATCTTCAAAATGTTAATGGAAGAAAAAAAATTCTTACATTTATGTAAGGTGAATTTTAGTGTGTGTAAGGAGGATTTTGTTATTCTTTTTAGATAATTGTTCCAGGATCCTAGATAATATTTCCCACAAATTATGGTTGAAAACATCTCCACCACACTTGTGCAGTGAGATATAGGGATGACATAATGTACACCTGTGCTGTGCTAGGTCATGACAATATTGCTAAAGTTAACCTGTGAGCTTAATGTTTGCAAGATGCCTTCTTTGTCTGTTGCCCTATAAAGCAAGTGGACACTGGTCAGTAAGCGGGGAACCCATTTTGGGATTTGGGTAATGCATAGAGGAATGTATGTACCTGCCTTGAGTGGCTCCCATCAAGGTTTGAGGGAATTTAGGAGAGTGCACAAGCTGGAATGCTGTGCCTGTCTCAACTGACCCCATGGAGACAGGGGTACTTGCCCCCCCTTCTCCTTGGCTCCTTCCAGTAGGGTGATTAGGGAATGCTATAGGAGTTGGTGTCCCATTATCAGCAACCCTCTTTTGAGAAGACTAGACTAAAATAAAGTAAGCTTATTTAACTCCTCCAAAGCTGTCTTCCTGTATGACCAGATCAAAAGTAAACCTTGCTAGAGTGAACCTGTTACTCTTAGGAGCCCTCCTGTGTTCTCCTGCCCAACAAATGGTGTTACTTGTGTGTTCACCTGTGAAACAATTTATAAAGCACTTTAAGATTCACAAAACACTATAATACACACAGAGACACTGACACACACATGTATGATATGTACATATACATATCATATATACACATCTTCAATCAATCAATCAAAAAGCATTTATTAAGAGCTTACAATTTTATACGCTAGGCACTATGCAAGGCACTGGGGATTCAAATACAAAGAATGAAACAATCTCTATTCTTGAGGAACTTATGTCCTAATGGGGCAGACAAGTCATCGAAATGTAAGTTATGTGGGCTCTCATCTATTGATGTGGCTCATGTGGGGCATGGAGAAATATTATCTGAAGTCTAGCTTGCCTCTAAGGAGAGGAGAATTCTGGTAGTGGATATACTACTGTCAGCACACTAGTTCGGAGAGAGAAGCAGGAAGGTCCCAGGAGCACCACAAGGCTGGCTGTTCTTTTCTCCAGTCTCCAAGGGGATTAGAATTATGTTAGGGGATTGGAATTATATGTTTTTGCCTCCCTAAATATTGGTCTTCTAGGAGTATGATTTTTGAGGATTCAGAAGGAAAGCCACTTTCCTAGGTACTCTTTTTTTCCTTTTTTTTTGTTTTATTAATTTATTTTTAATTTTCAACAATCACTTTAATACATTTTTGAGTTTTAAATTTTTCTCCCTCTCCCTCCCTGTCCCCTTCCCCAAGATGGCATGCAATCTGATATAGGCTCTACGTATACATTCCTATTAAACATATTTTCACATTAGTCATGTTGTAAGGAAGAATTAGAACCAATAGGAGGAACCACAAGAAAGAAGAAACAAAACAAAACAGAAGAAAAAAAAAGAGCAAATAGTACGCTTCAGTCTGCATTCACACTCCATAGTTCTTTCTCTGGATGTGGATAGCATTTTCCATCATGAGACTTTTGGAGATCCTTGCATTGCTGAGAAGAGCTAAATGTATCAAAGTTAGTCATGGCACAATATGGTCGTTACTGTGCACATTCTCCTGGTTCTGCTCACTTCATTCAGCATCAGTCCATACAAGTCTTTCCAGATTTTTCTGAAGTCTGCCTACTCATCATTTCTTATAGCACAATAGTATTCCATTACAATCATATACCACAACTTGTTCTGCCTTTCCCCAACTGATGGGCAACCCCTCAATTTCCAATTCTTTGCCACCACAGAAAGAGTTCCCTAGGTACTCTTAAGGGAAGGGTAGCTCCAAGCTTACTACATGCTAGCTTGATTCCTTCCCACCAAATAGTAGTTATACATAAGACCATCAAAAATAGTGGATAGCTAGTAAATCCATTTATCCAGCAAAAGAGCAAACAGAAATCAGAGAAAACCATACATATTATAATTTACCAGAAAATATGCAAGAATGAACAAGCCCTTTAGATGGGTACATGATATGATCTAAGCTCAACCCAACTCATTCAAGACAGTGGGCTTGATCTCAGCCAAGGAGAAGCACCCTTTCCAAAATTTCTATGGAAGAAAACAGGGAATCTTTTTCCATGAACAAGACATTCCACTGCTGGCTCCAGACATTTTCTCTGGCTGTCTCCCACGCCTGAACACTCTCCCTCCTCATCTCTACTACTGGCTTCCTTGGTTTCTTTGAAGTCTCAACTGAAATCCCACCTTCTACAGGATGCCTCTTAATTTTGGTGTCTTCCTTCTCGTAACAATTTCCTATTTATCCTGTATACAGCTTGGGTTTTTATACATATTTGCTTCTTGTCTCCCCCATTAGATTATGAGGGCAGAGACTGTCTTTTGCCTCTTTTTGTATTACCAGAGCTTAGCACGGACATAGTACCCACCTAACAGATGTCTGTTGACTGACCAAGAATAGATGGAAAATAATCTGAGAAGAAAAAGCACTAGAAATGGGAGGTGGGGACGTGGTGGGGCAGAGGGAGAATCTGGAAAAGCCTTCTGTAGATGATAGGACTTGAACTGAATTCTGAAGAAAGCCAAGGAAACCAACCTCTTCCTATGAGGTGGTTCTTTCTCTACTGATTTAAAAAATGCTCATTCTTAAAAAACCTTCACTAGATTCTGCTATCCCCTCAAGTCATCATCCTATATCCCTTTGCCTACTCAGTAAACACCAATGGCTTCCTAATTACCTCCAGGATCAAATAAAATTCCTCTATGTGGTATTTAATGCTCTTCGCAACCTGGCCTTTGCCTCTTCTCACACTTTCTGTCTCTTCCTGGCCCCGTTTGGGGTTTTCTTGGCAAAGACACTGGAGTGGTTTGCCATTTCCTTCTCCGGCTCATTTTGCAGATGAGGAAACTGAGGCAAACAGGGTGAAGTGTTTGGCCCAGGGTCACCCAGCCAGAAAGTGACTGAGTTCACTTTTGAACTTATCAAGATGAGTCCTCCCGGCTCCGGGTCCAGCAGTCTATTCACTGTGCCACCCAGCTGCCCCTTCAGGTTTAGCTCAAGAGCTACCTCCTATTTAAGCCTGTCCTGATTTTGCTTAAGATCAGGACTACTCGGCTAGTACAACGACATTGACTTCATTCTGCACATACTTTATACATGCTTATAGTTCTAGGGCACTCCTTTCGTTGGTCATCTCCGGCTGATCCTGTCTACACCTCGTCTGTACGCACTTGTTCGCACGTTGTCTCCCACCTTTGAGCTCCTGGAGAGCACGGACCGTCTTTTGCCTTTGTCTCCCCAGCACTTGGTGTATGCAGTGCCTGCCATACAGCAGAGCAGGTGCTTAATAAATGCTTGTTGACTGATAGAGTAAGGTCTCTGGGGGAAGGAGTTGTTCCGCTCTGGTTTTCTTATCCCTGTTTATTGCCTGAAGGCGAGAAGAAGACCCAGGCAACAGCTTAAGACCGTCCTCTATCGAGTAAACGCTTACTTCCCTCAGCTCTAGAACACAGTTTGGCGCATGCGTGCGCGAGCGCAGACCTTCCACACCAGTGACCCTCCCCCTGCACAGCCGCACTTCCGCCCTTTAAGAAGATGGCCACACCCAAACTTCGTAATGAGAGAAGCCCCGGCGGCCGTGGAGAGAAAAAAAGCAAAGGATACTTGCAGTTTCACTTCTGCCCTTTACTAAAATGGCGACGCCCATTCGGGCTCACCAACTTCCGCCTCTCGCCGCCGCGCCTCAATGACCTGCAGGGGAACGGAAGCGGCGGGCCAGACTGGTTTCCGCCCTTCCTCAAGGTGGCGGCTCCCAGGAACCACACGCCGAGTTCCGCCCCGTACTCAGGCGCTGGTGCAGCAATGGCGGCGGAGGCGAGGCCGGCGTGAGTGGGGTGAGGTGCTGTGCCTTCCCGGCCGAAGTTTCTCAGCCACGTGGCTCTAGGTTGTGGGTGCTATCAGGATGTCGGAGGGCAGCTCGGCGGGGGAACCGGGCCCAGCCGGAGGGGGCCGTCCCTCGCTGCCCGGGGCCCGGGGGCTGATCGGGCGGCGGCCCGCGGCCCCTCTAACCCCGGGCCGCCTCCCCTCCATCCGTTCCAGAGACCTCACATTGGGGGGCGTCAAGAAGGTAAGAAGGGTGGTGACAGAAGGCTGCCCGCCCCGCTCGCTCCAGCCCTTCTTTCCAGGCTTATTGCACACTCTTCCATCCCCTCGCTCCGTAGTCCATTCCTACTGTTCTCGGTGCCTTAGCCTTCATCTCCCGCCTCCGAGCCTTTGTACATTCGGTTTCCCCTCCGTACTCCTCGTGCTTGTGTCGCTTTTCTAACTTAGATTGGCGTCCCTCGAGGCTGCACCCCGATGTTTGGTGCTGCTGGAAGCTTCCTCCAATCCTGCCAAAGTTGTTAGTGTTCTTTCCAGCTCAAATCATATTTATCTGTTTATATCGTTTATCTCAGCTCCTCCAGCCCCGAAATGGTCAGGGTTTTGGTTTGCACCCCCATAGCTTAACACTGTTCCTGCATGTAGGGAGTGCTTGCTACGTTAGCAAGCTACGTAGGGACGTAGCTTGCTACGGTCCCTTGCTGCAGGGACCCGGTGTGTGGGCTCTCTTTGCTGACGCTGAGCCCTGTGCGTAAAACTTGCAATGCTTTAGTGAAAAGAAAAGTTTTAAATAAGACAAAATAAACCCACTGTGTGCCAGGCACTGTGCTAACAGATATCTTAACCTTTACAAATATTTCACTCACGTGATCCTCATAGCTATACTGGGAGGAAGGTGCTGTTATGATATCCATTTTACAGATGAGGAAACTGAGGCAGACAGGTGAAATGATTTGCCCCAGGTCAGACAGCTAGTAAGCATCATCTGAGGTCAAATTTGGTCTTGGGTCTTCTGATCAGGCCGAGCATTCTGTTTCACCACCTAGCACGTGGAATTGGTGTGATTGAAAAATTCCATCTCCTTGCTGCCAGCCTGGTGATGAGGCTCTCTGTCCTTAGCCGGTACTGCTGGTCCTTGGACAGCAGTGGTCTGTACTGGACATTTTCCAGCATGGCAGGACCTGCAATAGCTTGGGTTCCTCTGGCATCACAGTTGCTTCCTCCCCAAGATAAAGCATCAGAAAAGGACTTGAGTGAAGAAAATTCATTCCACAAGCATTTATTAAGTTATATGTCAGATACAGAAAATGGTACTGAAGAGGTACTGAAAATGAGTACAGTTGTTTCCCTTTGGTGTTTACATTCTGTGTCAGAGGAAACCAGGTATACACAGACAAGTCAGTACCAAATATGAAATGGAAAGAGTGCTGGGCCAATCTCAGACACTTAATAGCTGTGTGACCCTGGGCAAATCACTTAACCCTATTTGCCTCAGTTTTCTCATCTGTAAAATGAACTGGCGAAGGACATCGCAAGCCACTCCCGTGTATTTGCCAAGAAAACCCCAGATGGGTTCATAGTCAGATCCGAGGACTGCACAACAAGGAGTTAGAGGAAAGAAGAGCCCAAGGAGAGGACGTAGTGGTTGGCCAGAAAGGTTGGCGCTTGAACTGAGTCTTGGGGTGCTAGGGATTCCAACAGGAGGTGAGCAAGGAGAGCTTTCCAGGCACTGGATGCAAGCCTGTACAAAGGCATGGGGGTCGAGTAAGTATTCTCCTGTAGTTGGAAGGTAAAGTATATGAGGGGAAGTAATATGAAATAAGTCTGAATAGATAAGTTGGAGTCAGATTGTGAAGGGCCTTAAGTGCCACGCAAGAATTTTTATTTAATTCAAGAGGCAATAGGGAGCCACTGACTTTTTTTTTTGGTGGGAGAGGCAGTTGGTGTTAAGTGACTTGCCCAGGGTCATACTGCTAGTAAGTGTCCCTGGCTGGATTTAAACTCAGAGCCCCCACACTCCGGGACTGTTGCTGTATTCACCGAGCCACCTAGCTGCCCCACCCCCAACTTATTTTTGAGTGGGAGAAGTGACATAGTCAGACCTCTGCTTTAGGAATACTGATTTGGCAGATGTGTGGATGTTAGGTTGGAGAGGGGAGAAACTCATTAGAAGGCTGTTGCTGTAGTCCAGGTGGGAAGTTATGAAGGTCTGGACTAGGGTGGTGGCTCATTGAGCAAAGGGGATATGTACAAGAGATGTTTAGTGGTAGAATTGCAAAGACTCAGCAACTGATTGACTGTAAAGGAGAGGGAAAAGTTGAGGACACATAGTAAGTAGTAATGATAATAGCAATTCTTTAATCCTTAAAGGACTTGAGATTTCACTGATTCATATCAGAGCTTTCTCTATCTAGTAAGCAGACCACCTTCATGTGTTGCTGTGGCTTAAAAAAAAAGTCATACAACTGTCAGCCTTTTGGTGATGAGAGTGATGACTGTGGCTCACTGGCATGCATGTGTGGTTTACAAAATGCTGTCCTCAGCATCATCCATGAGGTGGATAATGCAGGTATTACGCTCTCTATTTTTGAAGGGAGTTGGCCACAATTCACCAGACAAGATAACAGCCCAAGTCTTCTAACTTCTAACTCTTAGAGGCCAGTTCTTTCCCCCACCCCCAGCTTCTCTGCTTTAGAAACTCAGCACCATAGTTCTTGGGCTGTTTTCCATATCCACCAAGGGTTAGACCAGGGACCAAGAAGGCCCTGCCGGACTGGGAGAGCTTCCAGTATGGACTTGTGAAAGGCAGTCTCTTTTGTCCAGTGACCAACCTAAGTATTACTGTAAGAGAGAGCAACTCACATTTCTATAGCATTTTAAGGTTTACAAAGCACTTTCTTCTGAACAAACAGCCTTGTATAGTAGACAGTGCATAGTATTATTTTCTCCATTTTACAGTGACTTACTGGGGATCATGATTGCTGGGGATCACATGGCTACTAAATGTTGGAGCTGGGAGTTCTCTCCAGGTGCAGTGTCTTTGCCATTATGCCACCCAGCTTTGCCAGGAATTCATTTCACAAACATTAATTAAGCTTTGTGGGCTTGGCCTTTGCTAGGTGCTGCTAGGTACAGCCTGCATCTGGGGCAGGCTTCTCATAGATCAGGTGGCCCCTGACCTGAGCCTTGAAGAGCACGTAGAGATGTGGTGAGAGTTTGTCTCGTGTTTGGGAGTATGTGAAAAGGAGTGACGTGAAAAAGACGGCATCATAGAAGAGTTAGAGCTGGAAAAGACTTTAAGATCTTCCCATTTTATAGCCTGGAGCCCAAAATGGCTTGCCTGAGGTCACTCCGTTCCTAAGTAGTCCTTCATAAGAAGGACTTCACAGAATCAGAATTTTAGAGGTGAAAGACCCTTACTGGCCACTCAGTCCAACCCATCTCTGAAAAAGCATGCCCTACCTCTTCTGATCTTTTATTGTTAGAGGGAGTTTTTTGTCACCTTAGCATAAATTTGCATCTCTGCAGGCACTGATCTTGACGGGCAAAGCCAGTATCTTTTATACTACAATACATCATGTAGAGGTAAAAGCCAGATTCTGAAGGTCTTAAATGTCAAGCTAAGGAATGATATACTTTAAATGGGAATCACTGAAGGACCTTGAGCGATGTGGGTCATGCCTCTGCCGGGGGAAGATTATTTTGGCAGTTTTGTAAAAGGATTGATTAGAGGGAGGAGAAACTAGAAGTTTGGGAGACTAATCAAGAGACTAATTTACTGATGACCTTGGACAAATTATTCCACCTCTCTGGGCCCCAGTCTGCTCCTCTGTGTAATAAAGGGGATTAGGCATGTCTCTGAGGTCTCCTCCAGCTGTGACTTCTGTTTCTGTTACAGTAACCTAAGTTAGAGGTAATAATAACCTGAACTTTGATGGTGTCTTTGTGAATAGAGAAGAGGGGGTGGGTTTGAGAGAGATAATAGAGATAAAATTGATAGGACTTGGCTACTGATTAGATCCTGGGAAGAGAGAGAAAAGCAGGAAAGAGAACTCCCTACTTTTGAGTCTTGGTCACAGGGAGACTAGTGAGTGTACCATCTGCAGAAAAGAGGAAGGAATTAGGAAGGTCAGGTTTAAGGAGAAATGAGTTTAGTTCTGGATGTACTGAGATACAGGTTCCAGGGAGTCGTGTAGCTTACCATATAGACTGAAGCTCAAGGGATTTGGGCCTTCCCGTAGCCCAGGCTTTCTGGTCTTTGGCTACGTGGGTATAGTGGAAGGCCTGAAGTAACTGTCCTCTTCCTTCATTGCTGGCCATCACTTATCTCATGTGAGGCACAGCTGTTGGATGCAGAGCCATGTCAGGGGCTGCAGAGCATGGAACAAAACTCATAGGGTGTCCCTTCTGTTCCCCAAACTTACTGAACATTGAGGCAACTTTAAAAGGGAAAAGAAGTCATATAAATGAATAGTCTGAGGGAGTCATCTGGAAAACTGAGTTTTCCTTAGGTAATTATGGCGATAGAGGCTTGCAGGCTGATTGTGTGTTACAAGCAAGTGGTTTTGGTGTTTTAAATGGAAGTAGAATGACTTATAAAGCATTTATTAAGCACCTAACTATGTGTGAGACACTGTGCTAAGCATTGGGGATACAAATATGAAAAATAACAATCCCTGCCTTAAAGGAGCATACTGTCTAATAAGGGAAGGCAGCTCACGAAAGGAAGCTGAAATGCAGTGGGAGAGAGGTGAGTTGGGGTCATGGAGAAGAAGTCAGTGAAGTCTAAAATGAATGCAGCCAGGTGGGAAATGAGGCATCAGAGTGCTTTGCAAACCTTAAAGTGCTATATAAATGCTTATTATCATTATTATAAGATACAGACTCTGCCCTCAAGAATAAGGTTTGTACATAAATAGGCTAGAAGGGTATAATACAATAAAGGCAAAGGAAAGGACTAGACAAGGTATTTTAAGAAATTTGAGATTTCATGTGGGGGATTAGGGAGGGCTTCATGAAGGAATCTAAATTGGGTCTTCAAGGAGAAGCAGGGTTTTAACATGTGGAGATGATGAGAGGAGTTAAGAAGAAAGGAGAAGGTAGGACAACAAATAATAATTGGCATTTATTGGGACCACTAGGTGGTTCAGTGAATAGAGCACTAGCTCTGGTACTAGCTGTGTGACCCTGGGCAAGTCACTTAAACCCATTGCCTCCCAAAAGTCCCCCCACCCCCCAAAACAGACAAAAAAAAAAAAACCAAGACATTTATCTAGAGCTGTAAGGTTAGTAAGCTTAAGTCATTTTGTATACATTATCTCATTAAATCTTCATAACAACCATCTACAGATATTATTATCCTCATTTTGCCACTTTATAACTGAGGCTAGAAATGGTGACTTCCCCATAGTAACACAAGTAGTAAGTGTCAGAATTCTGTTCCAAACCCAGCTCTCTCCTCACATCAGGTCCAGTGTACTTTCCCTTATGCTATAAGATCAGTTCTATTTGTCTGGAGAGTAGAGTGCATGCAGGTAATATTTCAAGCTAAGTCTGGGAAGATAGGTTAGAACCAGACTGTAGAGAGCCACAAATACCAAGTAAATAAGATATTTAGATTGTATTTGTGAAGCAAAGGTTTTTAAAAGTAGAAGAGCGATGAGATCAGAACAGTTTATTAGGAAGATGACAGGCAACTTGTGAATGATGGGTTGGAGATGAGATAGGAGTAAAAATATCTAATTAGACTTCAGATTATTTTTAACAGCAGTGCTTCGGCTAGATCTGCCACCTCTCTCCCAGCCATTCTCTAAGTCACTAAAGATCCATTGAATAACCTCAATTTGATATACTGCTTTATGTGGATATCGTCAGTAGAATCTGCCGTTGTAGTGGAATCTTAATCAGCATAAGATATTGTGCCTTTCTTACAGGGACTTTTTTTTTTTAAACCATAAAGGGACATAAAAAGGATATTCATGTGAAAAAAGCAGCTTGAGACAGTTCTGAGAACCTGAGAGTAAACTGCCTCTTGAGTAAATATACTTAGAGGACTTTTTTGAAAGCTGCTCAAAATCACAAGTACTGACTAAAGGTGGAGATGGTTGTAAGGCATTGTTGTCCGTAAGCTCATTTATATTTGGTCCTTTTCAGAGTTTTAAAGGATATATCTGAAAAACTAAAAATTGAAGATCTGGTGGGGAACTATGGGAAAATTGTATATTTTTTGTTAGATACAGATATTGATAGAACTGGGGATTTTGCATTTGTGAGTTAGAAGTAGATTATTTTTTGTATAAGGTCCTGTTCTGAAGCCTTAGAAACCAGAAGTGACCAAGCAAAGACAGAAGGTGAAAAGGCAGGTGAAGAAACAGTAGCTACCTGCCTGTGCTATTCCTTGCTGTCCTCTGGGGCTTGAAAGAGAACCACCAAGGGGGAGAGAGGGGCATTCTATCTGTGTTGCTTTTAGCTGTGCTGCTTAGATATGTTGTTTTGCTGAGAGCTGATTGGAGAAAACAATTCTTAGCTGTTTGAAGAGCTGGCTGGGGAACATTGGCATTACCCTATTTGCTGTCTACTGCTTGGGAAGGAGAAGCCCTCTTGTAACCCATAGAGAACAGAGCACACCATTAGGTTGGCAGATTCCAGGCTTAAGGGAATTACTGCTTCATAGAGAGTGTAATGGCTACAACTTTTCTAAAAGACTATAACTTTGGTTCAGTAACCTGAAAGTAGAGAAGTAGTTTCCTGTATCAGGAGACTAGAGAGGCTCAGAAAGGAGCAGATGATGTGTGATGGAGACCCTTGCTTAAAAGAGACAGCTCACATTCAGGCTTGCAGTCCAGAATCATGAGTTGCTTTATGCATGAGTTTCCTTAATCATTTGCCTCATTGCTAAGTTTCTCTAAGTGTGTGTCTTTGCTCCCCCACAGACACTATATTGTGTGACTCAAGTTTAGTGGTAGATTGTTATATTTTTACTATTTCTGCTTTTGACTAATATTGAGTAAATGTTATATTATGATTATTATTGCTTTGCCTCCTGTTTCAAGATTAAGAGTTGATAGCATCATTAGAGACTAACTTATTTAAATGGTACGTACATCATTAGGGGCCCAGAAGATGCAGTGATGAGCAGGAGAGTATACCTCCCACACACCAGGTTACCCTTAGTACCCTTAGAACATGAATAGTAGCAGTGTGGTCACATCCTTGGCCCACCCCCCTCTCTGAGAAAGCACACACTGCCCCCAGACCTACCAGCATGTATCCAAGTTGAGGTGAGTAAACTAGCCCAGCAAGAGGGGAGGGATTACTGGACCCCATACCAGTGAGGAACACTGCCAGGATGAATCTGTTAGTGTCACATTGTCAAGAATAAACTTTTTTCCCATCTGTGTAAAGGTGCAGATTTGGAAGGAGCAGAGAGAGTGAGGGGGCAAAATGAGGCTGAGAGTCTGGAGTTCCATTCATAGTTCTGCCTCACTGCATGACATGGATGGGGCATTAAATACTTTCTCTTCCTAGGCCAGTTACCAGTTCTGTAAAACTTGAATCTCTCTTTAGTTCATAATATTGTATATTGATGAATGGTTGGTGTGGTGTTCTATACTTTATGACTTGTATTATTTTACTTCCAGAAAACCTTCACTCCTAACATCATTAGCCGGAAGATCAAGGAAGAGTAAGTGGTTAGGCCTCTTGTGAGGCTTCCCCTCATTTAACTGTTTTAGGATCTTGGGGCTCTGTGAAGCTGTTAAGGTGGTCTGAAGCTCAGGCTCTGGTCTATTTAGGCAAAGAAAAACCAAAGACTTTATTCTGGAATACTTTTCATTCTAGCATCCCTGTAGTCACAGAAGTTCATTCCTGAAACACCTTGTGTTAGGTAACCATCTTAAATTCTGTATTTTAATTGTTACTAGTTAGTAAAGTTAAAAGTGATGGGAATCATATTATAAGGGATTGTGCAGAGGAAGAACAGAAGGAAATGGACTCCAGTTTGAGTTCTGACTTGCTTTACCTTAGAATTGAAATATAAGGCCCCATGATTACTGAACCACAAAACTAAGGAAATGTTCCCCAGATTAGAAAAGGTCCATATCGTTAAGGTGGGGAGAATAAGGTACAGCTGCTCTCAGGCAAAGTGACTTTCTTTTCCCCAGGCCAAAGGAAGAAATATCAGTCAAAAAAGAGAAACGAGAGAGGGATCGAGATCGACAGCGAGATGGGCATGGTCGAGGAAGGGGTCGTCCAGAAGTGATCCAGTCCCACTCCATCTTTGAGCAGGGTCCTGCAGAAATGATGAAGAAGAAAGGTATCAGAATGTCGGGGGTCAGAGTGGAAGAAATAGGTGGGGGATTTGAATTAAATCTTTGGGTTGAGACTAGGGATGCTAGAAGTGGCCAGCCTGTCATGAGGAAGAATAAGGGGTGATGTTAATGTTCCCTTGTGTTCTCTTCTTGGACTCTTCTTTATCCCAAACGAGCTGCATGATTTCCTACAGGCAACTGGGATAAGACAGTGGATGTGTCAGACTTTGGCCCATCTCATATTATCAACATTAAAAAGGAGAAGAGGGAAACAGATGAGGAAACTAAACAAATTCTACGCATGCTGGAGAAGGATGATGTATGTACCAGGGATCCCAGGGAGAAGAGGGTATCTGTGTGGTGCTGGGGGAGGGCCTCTGGGAAGGCGTGACTGAAGGAGAGTTCTGAGGTCTTCCAAAGGACTGGACAGCAGCTGGTCTTGGGAATTTTTGCCATCTGCTCCCTTGGTTGGTAAAGGACAAGGTTGGGCACCATTGAATGTTGTGCATTTCCTTCTTGCCAAATTACAAGAGTCCTCTGATTCTTCCTTCTGACAGTTCATAGATGACCCAGGGCTCAAGAATGATACACGAAACAAACCTGTGCAGCTTCCTCTGGCGCACTCAGGGTGGCTCTTCAAAGAAGAAAGTGAAGAACCTGATGTTAAGCCCTGGCTAGGGAGAACCAAGGAAGAGAGTATGGAGGTGGATGTGCCAGCACTGAAAGGTAGCCTCTTTCCCTTCCAGCTTGTCTCACTTTCTCCAGGGCTATTCATTGACAAGTGTTTGCCCAAGCTGGGTATGGAGAAGTAGGACCCTCTACTCCAGGAGGTTGCTCAGCTGCCGCCCTGTGCTAGACTGGGTCCAGCACCAGTAGTTCGGCTGTCCGTAGCCATCTGGCTCCTGGCCCACCAACATGCCTACCTGCAGAATGGGAGCATGCCCAGGAATGAAATGCATCCTCTGAATTCTGACCTCAGTTCAAGGGGCACTTTTCATTGGAAGCCCATGAAGGATGAATGCACACATACTCCCGTTTCTCAAGGCTGGTGAAACATATGTTACAATATATGGTGTGATACATTCTTTTTATGACCTTACCCTGGAATTAGGGAATGCTTCCTGGCTCTAAAAATTGTGTCAGAGAGGCTTCTTGAGACTGTTTGCAGTTTCTTTTCTACATGTTCATTTGGTCAGATCCATTTATGGATCTCCCAGTTAGCACATTTCAGGGTCACTTGCTATAAGATCTTTAAAACATTGAAATTTCATGAATACATAAGTGTGGTAGTTTTTTTTGTAAGTGCAAAGATTTCCACACTTCTACACACACACACACACGCACACACGTGCGCGCGTGTGCGCAAGCTTCCCAGTAGAAATCCCTTCATTTGTTTTCCCTGGTGCAGTGAAAGAGGAACCACAAGATGAGGATGAGGCCAAGGCAGCGGCCCCCTCCCGGCCCAGCCGAACAGCACCTGGACTTCCTCAAGATGTGTCCGTGGCGGACTTACTCAGGGAACTGAACTTTGCCAAGGAGGAAGAACTTTTGTTCCTACAGCTGCCTGACACGCTTCCTGGCCAGCCTCCTACCCAGGACATCAAGCCCATCAAGACGGAGGTTCAAGGAGAAGATGGGCAGATGGTGCTCATGAAGCCAGAGAAAGACCGGGTATGATCGTGAAGAGTGTAAGTGGGGGAGATAGGTCCGAGGGTCCCAGGCGGGGGGAGCCCCAAGTGTGTATCATTCTCATTCTAGCCTGACTCATTATTTTCTACTCCCTGACTCATTTGGGGGATTTTGGTGCAGGAGGGCTCTTTGACAAGCCAAGAGTTCATTCCCTTTGATTCCTTGCCGGGGTAGTTCGAGGTCTTAGGGACGGGGGTAGCTCACTTCCTTGTCACAATTGAGAATGACTCCTCTTCTTTCTTGTCTAATCTATAGGAAGCTAAACTGGCAGAGAACCTTTGTACGCTGAGTGACCTGACAGAGGGTCAGGTGGGAAAACTGCTTATCCGAAAATCAGGAAAGGTGCAGCTGCTTCTGGGCAAAGTGACTCTGGATGTAACAGTGGGTACTTCCTGCTCCTTTTTGCAGGTAATATTTGAAAGGAGTAACCAGTACATTTCTAAAGGGCCTCTGGGGTGAAGTTCTTTGGGAAGGATATTGGAGCCAGGTGCTGAGTCAGAGAACCAGAGGTGGTGGGGGTTCAGGAAAAGTCGAGACTGAGCGGCAATGAGATTATTCTTCCTTCACTTGTAGGAGCTGGTGTCTGTGGGTATTGGAGACAGCAGGACAGGTGATCTGACAGTGCTGGGCCATGTGAAGCACAAGCTCGTGTGTTCCCCTGATTTCGAATCCCTGTTGGATCACAAACAGCGGTAGAACCAGCCGACTCAGGGTGAAAGAGGTGCCATTTGCTCTTTGCCCTAAAATTTTCATTCCTGAACTCCTTTGGGATCCAGAAGACCATTCCAACCTGCAACTCCTGCCTCTGATAAATATCATGGCTGACTGTCCAGAGATTATAAGGGTTCAATGACTTTCTTCCCAAGTGGTGATGAGTGGCTTGATAGCCTTTGGAGAGAGTGGAAATAATATACAAATGCCTACTGCTGTATTTATGGGCTTGTGCCCACTCTATTTATACTGTATATTTATGTCTCCCCCTTTTTTGTACTGACAGTATCCATATGTGCTGAAGGGCAGTGGAGACCCAAATGGAGCCGTGGAAAGTAAGACTATTTCTTTTGGTTTTCCTCTTACTTGAATCTACTGGACGGAAGTAGAGGTGTTTCCTGTGCCTCGACCTCCAACTCCTTCCCCTAGTCCTTCTTTGTCAGCTGTATCTCAAAGGAAAAGGCTCCAACTTTACTCCTCTCAAGCAGGAAACAGGAAAATCTACTACTTTTAAAGGTCCTGAATCACAGAATTGTGCAGGATACCCTTTTTGCCATGGACTCTGAAGCCAACATTTTGCTAGAGTGTAGGCTCTGTTGGAAGGCATGAATAGAGAAGCTTGTGTCAACACACTGTTTGTTCATCTCCATGTGCTCTTGACTGATTTGGGGGGCCCATCCCAAGCCTAACCACTGTAGTACTTTTTCTCTGCTAAAGTAGCTAGGTTCACCTCAGAGAGGGATAATTGTGGTGACCCTGAGGTATTAAAAAGAGGAAAAAGGCAATGGGCTTTATGGAGGGAGGCCCGCTCAAAAACCTTGAGCTAAGAGACTCTCTTTCTATTCCCCACTCTCCCACCACCATAGAACATGCCTACCCTTCTTGGACCACAGTCACAGCCTGGCTTTCCTTGTTTGGCCTATGGTATTATTACCTTCAGTGTACAGGTTGTCCTGGATCACCAGGCATTTCGTCCCTCCAAGGGATAGCCCCTTGAAGAAAAACTCCCCTCTCCTTTCCCTTCCTAGTAGAATCTGTATACCTCCTGGTTCAGCTGTATTGAGTTTCCTCCAGCATTAGCGCCAAGCTGTGATGATACAATGTCATCATACATGCTACATGCCTCAGTTTGCAGGAAGTAGGAGATGCAAGACTTCCAGATATCCTCCCAAAGCATTGCGTTGTTCAAGGACGGTGTAGTGTTACAGTTCTGCATGGATAAAGGGAAAAATCTGTTCTCTGTGGTCTCCAAAGACACAATTGCAGCTGGCCCAAATATATCCAAGGCGCAGAGCGGGGTCTGGCATTGCCTCTGTAGGCTGTTACTAATGGTCCTCTCCCCAGAAATGAGGGTAGTGCTTAGTGCATAATTTCTTAGGAGAAGAGAGTTCCATGGGTACTGAGAAACTTGTGCCCAAAAAGCCCTGTGCTGTGGAAGTGAGGTCACAGTAGGCTGTGATTTTATAAAGATGACCCTCTCCCTGCTTCTAAGTGGCCCTGGTGAGGAAATTCATTTCCTGTAGCAAACTCTTTTCCTTTGTCCTGTTCCACCACTCTGTCAGTCATGGGGGAGGTTTTCCTTGGTCCCATTATCCACAAACCTTCTGGTCAGTAAGTCCGATTGGCTATTGCTCCATTTGCTCACGTCCTTAGTAAGTTAATGCAGCTCTGCTTTGTCCTGAAAAAGCTCCTGCTCTTATCCTAGGAAAGAATTTGGGATAATGACTAGAGAGCTAGCCTTGGAGGCAGGAGGTCCTGGGTTCAGGTCCTGCTTCTCACACTTAAAGGCTGTATGACCTTAGCTAAGTCACAACTTCTCAGGGCCTCAGAATTAAGTTGCAGAACACTTGCTGATCTGTGTTGACAGGGGAAGATTCATCCCTAGGTATTCTCTATACCCTGAAATCAAAGATCTAGACAAATTGGATGACTGGAGAGGACAGGCTTCCTTGGAAGTTCGTTGTCGGTTTAGGCAGGATTTCCACAGGTTGAGTGGGAAGCTGAGCAGACAGGAATTGCTGATGAGCCTGGCTTCCCCTTGACTCTCTGGGTCACAATTATTGCTCCTCTTCTTTTGAAGTAACTGGTGGCACAGTGGATGGGGCACTGAGTCTGGAATCAGGAAGACCTGAGTTCAGATCCAGCTTTAGACCCTTACTGTCCAGGTGACCGTGGGCACGTTACTAAACCTCTTTCAACCTCATTCTCCTGTGTAAAATGGGAACAATAACAGCACCTACCTCCCAGGGTTGTTATGAGGATAAAATGATTAATATTGTATGTGCTACATAAATGTTAGCTGTTATTAGCTACTCTTTGAGAATTGCTAATGACTTTTGTGCCAGTGGATTTCTATGATAAACTCAGTGGTTTCTTTTTGATGAAGAATAAGGACACTTCAGACTCTGAAACTAAATTCAAAGGTGTTAGGTACCCTCCAGGATTTGCCGTCTCTGGCCCTGACCCCTTGGAACTCCTGGGTGGCAATATGGGGTGCCCTTGTGTCAAATGGCTCAGCATATATTTTAGGTTTTAAGTCACAATAAATCAATCATCCTGCATCAGTGTCCTTTTCACTTCTCTCCATCCTCCTGATCCACAGATTAGATGTCATCAAGGGTAAAGAGGAGGGAAAGCAACAATGTCTTCCAGTCTGAGCCTCTGGATCACATATCTTAACTCACTCCTTTCCATGCAATTAATAGAACAAAAGACTGCATAGACTTAACTGCAGTTGTGTATTTATAGTTTATGAAAACATAAATACAAAGAGAAGGGCATTTGTAAAATGAAATGGACTCAGCCAAGATTTCTATTTGAAAACTAGACAAAAACAAAAAGATTGCCACATCGTCTCTATAACCAGGTCCTTGCCTACAAAGCTATGAGGAGCTACAGTGTGTACTAGATGAATAACATGGTGGGGGGGGTGGGGGGGGTTTAAGCAAGTACAGATAGAAAACTAGAGATCCTAAAGAAAGAAGTCATTTAACTCTTCTATGAGGAGCATCTCCAGGAAGGGATCTCTGTGGGGCAAGGCATTTTGTAAATGTTACTCATTTAGCATCTATCAAAGCACCTTTCTGCACACAGTAAGTACATAGCAAATGGTCATATAAAACAAATGGGGAAAGATACCAAAGGCAAAGGCCGGGCCCTGTGCTGTAGGCCAAAGGTGGTGTGCCAGAAGCAAATTAAAATGTAATTGAGAAATTGTTAACAAAATAAAGGTATAATAAAACATGGATAACGTTACCTTTTAAAACCAAGTTAATGTGGCCCATAGGGATCCTTCTGTAGGGATTAGTACCCTTTGTACTTGAGTTTGACACCATTGCTGTAGGTGACAGCTTGGTGTAATGGAGAGAACATTCATTGTTCTCGGCATCCAGAGTGTGGAATTTGAGTCACAGTTCTGCCACTTTATAGAATGAGCAAGTCGAAACCTGAGTCTTGGTTTCCTCATTCATAAAATTGGAATAATAATCACAGATCTTGACCTACTCTCAGAATTGAAAGGGCCCTCAGGCTGTTGAGTCCAGACCATGTATGAGCAATAATCTGACAGCTGAGCGTACAGCTTTCCATAGAACTTCAGTGAGAGCATCCTCGGACAGCCCACTGGATAGCATTCAGTAAGTTTTCCGCTATATCAAGCCTACATTGGCCTATTTACAACTTCTACCCATTGGCCCTAGTTCGTTCTTGGGGCCAGTTAAATCCTTGTAGGTTCCAGCTCTTAAAATCTTTAAACAAAGATCATATCTTCCCTAAGAATGAGCACTGCAGTTTTGCGTAGTGGCTTAAAACTTAAAAATTTAGTAGACATGCACTTATTAGGCATTTACTATGTGCCAGGTACTGTGTTAAGCTCTGTCCCCTCAGGGATCACCTGTTCTAAGCAGGTTCCCCACCCCTGAACTAGGAACACCCAGAATGTATAAAAGTAGATGGAAGGCAATCTGAAAGGGGAAGATGTTTGGCAGGTAGGGGAGCTAGGGAAAGCCTCTTGCAGAAAGTGGGCTTTGACCTGAGTTTTGAAGAAACCCGAAAGTCACAGAAGAGGGGGTGGAGTGTTCTAGGCAGGGTAGACAGGCTGTGCAAAGACATCAAAATGGGAGACGTTTGAGGAATTGCAAATAGGTCAGTGTAGCTGGATTCTAGAATGCCTCGAGGTGAGTAAGGTGGGAAAAAAAATGAAAACAGAAAAGGGTCATTATATAAGGAACTTTAAGTGCCAAATGGTGCTTTTTTGTTTTGTCCTGGAAGTAATAGGAAGCCATTAGAGCTCATTGAGCAGACAAGGGACAACATGATTAGTTGAATATAAGATAGATTGGAGTGGGAAGAGACAGGTTGGCCAGTTAGAAGGCTCTTGAAATACAGGATGTGACTGGAGAGAAAGGGGATGAGATATTGTGAAGGTAGAAATGACAAGATTTGGCAATAGATTGGATCTGTCGGTAAGAGAGAGCGAGGATCCAAGGTTGTAAAGTGGGTGAACGAGAAGAGGGTGGTACTCTCAACTGTAATTTGGAAGTTTGGAAAGGGGGAGGGATGGTAAGAGTTTTGTTTTAGATGTGTTAAGTTTGAGATCCCTAGAGGATGTTCATTTCAAGGTGTCAGCTGGAGGTGGGATGAGTAACACAGCAGAGAGATGAAGGCTGGATATATAGATTTGGGAATCATCTACATAGAGATCATAATTGAACCCATTGGAATTTGATGAGATCACCAAGTGAAGTAATATAACTTTCAGGAGTTTGTAACTAGGGACCTAACTTGGATGGGGAAAAATACATCTTTAGTTTCACCTCAATAAAATTTAATATTTCCTTCAATTTCTTAAAGCCACCAGACGCTTAACCTTCTGTACTTAGTTCCAAATTCTCTCTCTTATACACCACCCTCACCCACTGAAAAGGCAAGCAATATGATGTCAATTATACATGTGAAATCTTACAAATTTCCATATTAGCCATATCACAAAAAAAAAAAGTGAGAGAATTATACTTTAATTTGAACTCCATTCATCAGTTCTCTCTCTGGAGATGGATAGCATTTTTGCATCATAAATCCTTTGGAGTTGTCATGGGTTATTGTATTGATCAGAGCATCCAAGGCTTTCACAGTTACAACATTGCTGTTACTGTGCACAATGATGTCCTACTTCTTGCTTCAGGTTATATGGGTCTTACCGTGTTTTTTCTGAATAGTTTCTTGTAGCACAACAGTACTTCATCATAACCATATGCCACATCTTGTTCAGACATTCTCCAACTGAAGAGCATCCCCTTGATTTTCAATCCTTTGCCACCACAAAAAGCAGATAAAAATATGTTTGTACATATATGTGTTTTTCCTTTTTCTTTGATCTTTTTGGGATACAGATCTAGCAGTGATATTACTGGGTCAAAGGGTATGCACGATAGCCCTTCGGGCATAATTCCAAATTGTTCTGCAGAATGGTTGGACCAGTTCACTATTCAACAATTCATTTTTCCCCATCGCTGCCAGCATTTTTCATTTCTGATAGATGTGAGGTGGTACTTCAGAGTTGTTTTAGTGTGTATTTCTCTAACCAATAGTGATTTAGAGCATTTTTATATGACTATAAATATATGACTTTAATTTTTTCTTCTGAGAACTGCCTATTCCTATCTTTAGACCATTTATTAGTTGGGAAATGGCTTTTATTTTTATAGATTTGACTCAGTTCTCTATGAATTTGAGAAATGAGGCCTTTACCAGAGAAACTTGCTGTAAATTTTTTTGATATTACTTCTCTATGGTAGCTTTTAGCAAAATGTAGTTTTCCTAATTATCTCTTTTGATTGGTCCTATTTTTGCTTTCGTTTTGTTTGAGATCATGATTGTTATCCCTGCCTTTTTTACTTCAGCTGAAGCATATTAGATTCTACTACAGCCGTTTATCTTAACTCTGTGTGTCTTTGTTTCAAGTGTGTCTTTTATAAATAACATATTGTTGGATTCTTGTTTCTAATCCATTCTGCTATCTTCTTTGGTTTTACAGATGAGCTCATCCCATTCACATTCACAGTTATGATTACCGTGTATTTCCCTCCCTCCCATTTTCTTCTCTTTATTCCTCTGTTTTTCTTTTTATCCTGTCCCTCCTCAAAAGGTTTTTTGCTTCTAACCACTGCCTCCCTTAATCGGCCCTTCCTTTTATTATTCCCCACACACACACTTTCTCTTCTCCCCTTCCCCTCCTGTCACCCTATTGGGGAAGATAGATTTCCACATACAACTGAATCGACTCACATCCATGCCCTCTGTCTACGTAAACTCCTTTTAACTACCCTAATAATAACATTCTTAGTAGTTACATAAATCATCTTCTTCTACAGGAATGTAAACAATTTAACCTTATTGAGTACCTTATGATTTTTCCTTGTTTACCTTTTTATGCTTCTCTTGAGTGTTATGTTTGAATGTCAAATTTTATGTTCAGTTCTGGTTGTTTTTTTTTTCAATCATGAATGCTAGAAAGTGCTCTATTTCATTAAATATCCATTTTTTTCCCATAAAGGATTATATTTTGTTTTTCTGGGTAGATTATTCTTGGTTTTAATCTTAGCTTCTTTGCCTTCTGGAATATCATATTCCAAGCCCTCTGCTCCTTTAACCTGGAAGCCACTAAATCTTTGATCCTGGCTGTGGGTTTCATAATATTTGAATTGTTTCTTTCTAGCTGCTTGCAATATTTTTTCCTTGTCCTGGGAGCTCTGGAATTTGGCTATAATATCCCTGGGACTTTTCATTTTGGGATCTCATTCAGGATGGATTCTTTCAATTTCTATTTTACCCTCTGGTTCTAGGATATTAGGCAGTTTTCCTTGATAATTTCTTGACATATGATGTCTAGGCTTTTTTTTTTTTTTATCATGGCTTTCTGGTAGTCCAATTATTTTATTATTTTAAATTATTAAATTGTTTCTCCTCAATCTATTTTCCAGGTCAGTTGTTTTTTTGGCGAGGTATTTCAAATTTTCTTCTATTTTTTCTTTTATTGTTTCTTGATGTCTTATGGAGTCATTAGCTTCTACTTGCCCAGTTCTAATTTTTAATGAATTATTTTCTTCAGCACGATTTTGTACCTCTTTTTCCACTTGGCCTATGCTTTTTAAGGAGCTATTTTCTTCAATGAATTTTTGTGCCTCTTTTACCATTTGGCCAATTCTGTTTTTTTAAGGTGTTATTTTCTTCAATATTTTTTTGTGCCTCTTTTACCAAGCTATTAATTTTTTCTCATAATTTTCTTGTCTCACCCTCATTTCATTTCCCAATTTTTCCTCTACCACTTTTATATCTTTTTTTAACTTTTCTAAGAATTCTCATTGAGCTTGAGTCCAAGTAGCATTTTTCTTTGAGGCTTTGGTTGTAGATGTTTTCATGTTTGCTTCTAACTCTTCTTTGCCACCATAGTAGCTTTTTATGGTCAAGTTCTTTTTACCTTTTGCTCATTTTCCAGCCTATTTCTTGACTTTGAACTTTTTGTTAAAGTTGGGCTCTACTCGCCTAGAGATGGGGAGACATTGTCCCAAGCTTCAGGATTTTTCTGCACTGCTGTTTTCAAAGCTAGTTCTAAGTGAGTTTTTGGTGCTCCCAAGGTGGTATAATCCAGACAGAGGTGTGGTTGTTGCTCTCCTGGGTCCCTGCTCCCCAGTAACCACAAGTACTAATGCTCCTTTTGGCCCTGGAACTGTGCCCAGGTTCCCTGCTCTTCTGAAGCCACAAGTCTAGTGCTCCTTTCTGCCTTGGAACTGAGACCAGGTTCCCTGCTCCCTTGTGACCAACCACAAATGCTCCTCTCCACCCTAGAACTGCAACCCAGAACTGCTGTGTTGCCAATCAGTACCAGCTACAACTAATACCTGCAAAGTTTCACCTGCAATCTCTTTCTAACTAGTTGTCTGACCCCACCTTATGGTCTCTGGACTGAGAGCTCCTGAAGCTGTTGCTCTGGCAGCAGCCTCTGAGGCCCTGCACTGGTGCTGCTGCCTGGCTCTGGCTGACATCCATCTGTTTAACACACACCTCTCCTCCAGACCTGTTTTGGGCCAGAAAAATGTGTCACCCTGACCTTTTGTTAACTCTGCCACTCCAAAATTTTACTTGAAGGGTTATTGAAGTTGCTTAGAGGGGAATGTTGGGAGGGTTCAACTGTTGCTGGCTCTAATCTGCCACCTTGATAGTTATTATTCTCCTAAGCACTTTATAGTTATTATTTCATTTGATCCTCACAATAACCTGGGAGGTAGGTGCTATTATCCCTATTTTACAACTGAGTAAACTGAGGCAGGCAGCAGTTAAGTGACTTGACCATGGTCACAGAGCTAGTAATTGTCAGATTAAGACTCAGGTCTTCCTACCTTTAGGACCTTTTCTCTAGCCACTGCAGCACCTAGCTGCCTTCTCTAAAATGAAATGGGGTTGGACTAGATAGCGTCTGAGGTCTCCCAAGATATTCCTTCTTAATGGTTTGCAGGGCCAAGGGTCAGAAATACTCAGCTAAGATTTAGTGGTTTTTGGATCTGTTTTCTAGTTTTAACCCTGATTTGCCCTATGATTTTGGGCAGTCACTTATTGTATACCTCAATTTTCCTATTTTATCAATGAGGAAAATAAACCTGTCCTATATCCAACTATGATGATGATAATAGCTAACATATTTTAGTGTTTACTATGTCCCAGGCATTGTGCTGAGTGTTTTGCAATTATTTGATCCTTACAACAACCCTGAGAGGTCAGTGCTATTATAATCCTCATTTGCCAGATAAGGAAATTGGGGGAAACAGGTTAAGGGAAGGGTCACACAGTTAGTAATTGCCAGAGACCAACTTTGAACTCAGGTCTTCTTGACAACAAGCCTGGCATTCTATCTACTGTGCCACTTAGCTTCCTGTATGAAATGCAAGGGGTAAAAATAGATAGATACTGAGCACCTACTATTTGCAAACTCTATTACATGGGTTAACCTGGGGTCTGTGAACTTTTTTTTTTAAATATTTTGAAAACTAGTTTGATATAATTGGTTTAATTTATAATCATATATTTTTATTTTATGATTTATTTATTTAAACATTATTCAGAGAAGGGATCCATAGGCATCACCAGACTACCAAAGGGGTCCATGACACACCAAAAAGATTAAGAACATCAATTTTTTTTTTTAGTAAATAGTATTTTATTTTTTCCAATTACATGTAAAGATAGTTTTCATTTTTTTTATAAGATTTTGAGTTCCAATTGCTCCCTCCCCTTCCCCTTCCCCTTCCCCGAGACAGCAAGCAATCGTGTTAAACATATATCCACATTAGTCATGTTGTGAAGAAGAAACAGAACAAAAGGGGAAAACCAGAAAAACAAACAAACAAACCAAAAAGTGAAAATCGTGCGCTTCCATCTACATTCAGACTCCATCGTTCTTTCTCTGGATGTGAACAGCATTTTCCATCAGGAGTCTTTTGAAATTGTCCTGGATCATTGTATTGCTGAGAAGAGCCAAGTCTGTCATAGTTGAACATCGAACAATGTTGCTGTTACTATGTACGATGTTATCCTAGTTCTGCTCAATTCATCTCGGCGTCAATTCACATAAGTCTTTCCAGGGTTTTCTGAACTCTGCCTGTTCATCATTTCTTATAGCACAATAGTATTCTATTCCATTCATAAACCACAACTTGTTCAGCCATTCCCCAATTGATGGGCATCCCCTCAGTTTCCAATTCTTTACCATCACAAAAGAACTGCTATAAATATTTTTGTACATGTAGATCCTTTTCCCATTTGTATGATCTCATTGAGATACAAACCTAGTAGTGGTATTGCTGGATCAAAGGGTATACACAATTTGGTTGCACTTTGGGCGCAGAAGAACCTCTACTCTTGAATGTTTTTCCTACCTCTTGAATCTTTTCCCTAATAGTCTCATTTTAGGATGGTGGGATTATGGTAACTAATTTGACTCTAAGCTGACAGCAGAGTTATAAATACAATCTTATTTCAACCAGTTTCAACTGTTTAGCTAGGTAATATTTATAAAATACTTTGCATAGTGCCTAGCACATAGTAGATGCTATATAAATACTAGCTATTATTATGATTAATTATCATTATAATTCTAATATAAGCCATTGCAGCTTAAAACTGAACTAAGACTTTTGGGACTTCCTATATTTTGGCATGTTCTTGTCTGACAGCTGAAAATTTAGAATTGTGCTGAGGAACTTACTTTCCATTTTAGAACAATGGGTTAGATTTATCTTGATTTTTAACTTTTTTACTTAATTTTTTTTCTTTTCCTCTCTACTCTTCCCTTTGCTGAGAGACACTTTGATGGTAGAGAGTGAATCTACCTGTGCACTTCTCATCTATCCTGCCTCTTTCCTTTTCATATGGCTGTAGTTTTCTTATCACTTTTCTTCCTTTTCTCAGAGGTGTTCTTTCTATTCCATTTATCCAGTTTTCTTCCTAATTCACTTCAACAAATATTGTTTGCACACTATATGCAGAGTGCTATGCTACATACTGGGAGAAATACAACCAGATATCTCCTACTCATATCCAGTTCCCTTTTGACATTTTCTCTTTCAACTTTAATTATTTCCCTCCCCCATTCCATTTTCCTCTGTGGCTTTCATTTTTGAAACCTCTTGTCCTGTATCCTATCTCCCCACTGTACTCTTCTGATTTCTCATTTTCCATCTTTTCAAAGCAGTAATCATCCAGAATAGAAAGTCTTTGTTCTTGATTGTCCATTCTTTGCTACAGTGGGGATTCAAAGGTATAGGTACTCAGGCTAGAGCTGTAATTGGGGTAGGATAACTATAATTCAATCAATCCAATTGGCCCAGGGTGAAATTTAGAGCTTCAATAGACCTTTGGTCTATAATTCCTGTGCATCATGTTCCTCTTTTAATACCATACTCCAGCACTCTGCATCCAAAGTACAAGATTCCCCCCTCTGCCAGGCAGGCCCTGAGTCACCACCCCCATCTCCAGCAGCCTCCTGCTGCATCTGCCACAAATTCTCACCTCATCCTAGGGCTGAGGAGAAAGTCCATGGCTGCTCCTAGTACTGCCTTATTCCTCCACTCTGCTACTCTGCCTCCTCCCATATAAAGGCTTTACTACCTGAGGAATAGGCCCCTTTACTGCATGTCCTAACCGCAAGTGGTTTACCATTAAAGTCACCAGAACGGTACAATGAAGGTGATGCCTGGTAGATTGAAAGTGAGTTCTCAGGGCATTGCTGGTAAGGGTTTTGCCATGCCCAGTCCCTATCCCCAGCCTGGCTTGCCTGAGATTCCAAAAACCCTAGTTAGAGCAATGTGACAGATGCCCTCTTTAATATATGGCCCTCACATTTCTGAAAATGTGTTTTACATGAGTCGTAGCAGAAAACTTGTACATTGTTACTGTAACATTCTTAGAACTTGCTCACCTGTATAGTATCTTCTTATTCTGAAGAAAACAGTTTGTGAAGCTAGAATCAACAGGAACACCCCAGTTCTAGATTCAGTGGGAGGTAGCCCAGAGGTGGGGATAGAAGGGCAAGAAAGCTCATGACAGGGTTCATGGGAGTGTAAGTGGGACTGTAAGTATTTGATTAGAAAAGCATTAGGACACCGGACATATGCTTTTCAGCTTTCTTTTATGCACAAATGTTTGCATTTGTGTTAAGTTGTCTAATGAGAAATTTCCTAACAATGAGGACTATATTAAAGTGAAATAGCCTGTATGTCAAGGTTTCCCTCTCAATAAACGTAAGAAAAAGAATTCCTGTTCAGGTATAGGTTAGGCTAGTTGGCCTTTGAGATTCCTTCCAATGCTAAAATTCTATGATTCTGACAGTAATGAGGAACATGAAAATGAAAAGATCATTTCCAGTTGGGGCAGTGCAGGGATGAGTGGTGGAGGGATAAGAAGGACTTGGATTTAAGAGGACTTGGCTACAGAGCAAGGCCCGTATGGAAGGACAGAATAAAGAATGGGAGTGGGAATCTATTTCAAGAAAGGAGGGCAGTGTGAATAAAGGCATGAAACCTAGACAGGACACAATCATAATGGAGTTTGTCTGGAGCATAAAGTATATAAAAGGGAAAACCCATGGAGGAAGCTGAAAAGGTAGGTTGAACCCAGACTGTAGAAAGCCTTGAATGCCAGAATAAGTTTACACTTTATTCCTGAGGCAAAGGGAAGCCGCATTGGTTAACCTCATTTTATCTTTGTAGCAACCTTGTGGCAGATATTGATATTATTGTTTCACACATGAGGAAGTGACAACTGTAGGCCTGACGCGACTTGGCAAAACAGGATTTCCCACCCGGGTCTCCTACCTCCAAGGCTAGGGTAGAATGGAGAGGGGGAGGGAAGGAGGAGGTGAAACTTCACCATTATTCTCTAAGGGAAAGACTTTTGTAACTAAATATTAATTAACTAATTAAGGTGCCCTTAATCTTGCAACAGAATTGGATTTATGAGTTGCCTCGTAGTGTCTTGGGTTCTATTTGCTGGGCTGGAAGAGCCATACCCCTCGTCACCACAGTACTCCGAAACTGTCCCCTCTCTAAGTTATTAACACTCTCCGCAACGTCCCTCCCTCTTCTGCGCAATTTCTCTGACCTCGCCCCACCCCCAACGGGACCAACCAATTTTTACAAACGTCACCGAAGCTTAAACAGTATTTAGGTGACTTTTACTGACAAAAGAGTTTATATTTTCGAAAGCCATTACACGTAAGTGCTGTTTCAGTGTGGTCTGTACTGAGTGTCAAAGTTAGAATCACTTTGAAACTCTTTCCCGCCTTCACACCCTTTTGGTCTAACCCAGGTAACTCGCTGGGATAGGTGGGAAAGGACGATAGCTTCCCACCCCACACCGCCCCCCCAAAGAGGGGCAAATGAGAGGCCCAGGAGAAGTGAGTGGCGTGCGTCAAAACCAATGAATGGGTTTCGCGTCCTAGTTGCAAACGTTAGCGCAGGAAGGGGGGGAAGAAGGGACCGGAGGGGCCGGAGGGGCCAGAGGTGGAAGGAGAAGCGACTCCTTCGGTAAAAGGAGTGGGAGCCGGCAGGGAGTTCGAAGCGCGAAGCTTCCTACTGTACGGGTCAGCCATTGTCCGGCCCAGTTGAGGGTCCCGAGAATCCGGCTTGTGTTGGCGAGGCCCAACAGGTGTGGGAGAGTGGCGCCCGGGACTGGGACGGGGGGAGGGGGAAAGGGAGTTTAGGGGGAGGGGGCTGAACCCCTACAGGAGCACGTGGCTGCCCGGGGCGCCGACCGTACTGCTCAGTCTCCCCGCCAGCCCGCGGACCCCCCGCCCCGTCCGCCCCTGCACCTCTTGAGTCGCGCGACGCCCCCCCCACCTGCTCAGATCCCCGTGGCTCCCTTTCTGCCCGTCCCATTCTCCTTTGCCTACGGGAGCCAAAAAGGGAAAGGGGCTTCGAAGGGGTGAGAGAGCCCCTGCTGAGGGCAACCGGAGGGCTAGGAGACTGAGGGGAAGGAGGTGGGGTGAGGGGGAGAAGGAAAGAAGCCATAGAGAAGACAGCTGGGGGGAAGGGAGGGGCATGACCTGAGGCTCCCAGGTCAGGAGCGGTTGGCTTGCTGACCGAGATCAGAGAGAGGACCGTAGCTTGAGAGTTGGGGGAGGGGAGGGGCCTTCGAGAGCATGTCAACTAACCTTCTCTCACAGGTGAGGAAACTGAGGATTTGGAGAGGGGAAAAAAACTTACCCAGGGTCACAGCAGAAATAGGAGGTCTCCTGCAGAATGAGAAAGGAAAAAAAATTCTGGTATAGAGATTTGTTTTAGGAATATTTGAGCTCCAAGACAACAACCACTTCATCTTGCTTTTTATACAGATTGGGAAATTTAGGTAAAGACTCTAGAGCTTTGATTTTGATGTGCTCAGATTACCACGGAGAGTAAGTAGCCTAAGAGGAATAGGCATTCCAACCCAGGACTCTTCAGACTAAACTCTTAAATGTATACCACCTAAAGCTTCTCAACACAGCTGGGATTTAGAGAGATCTAAAGTGCTTTCTGGCAAGGTTGGGCCCAAGTCAAAATTGGGAAATAATGTATATCTTAGGTAACTTCACTCTTTTTTTTTAAATAAATTTTTATTGCTATCTTTTGTTTTTACATCATCTCCATTTCCACATATAGCTCTCCTCTCTGGGCCCAGTGAGCCATCTCTTATAACAAAGAATAAAAAAAGAAAGGAAAAAAGTGAAACTAAGCAACACACACTGACGCTGAGCAGTGTTCCACACTTACAGTCCTCCCAACATCTGCAAAGAAAAGAGGGAGGTACATTTTCTCTCCAAATTAATATATTTTCAGTTTTATTGCTATGTCCAACACTTAGGCTTGGTCATTATAATTATACGTTTTGGTTTTTTCTTTTCTATTTATATTGTTGTCATTGTGTGAATTGCTTTCCTACTGCTGCTTCAGTCTGAATCAGTTCATTTAAGTTGTCCTGCTTCTATGAATTCTTCCTAGTCATAAGTTATCAAGACACAGTAGAATTCTGTTGCAGTGATATGCCACAGTTTATTCAGCCATTTCCAGACTGAGGGATATTTACTTTGTTATCATTTCTTTGCCACTGCACAAAGTATTGCTATGAACAGTATTGCTATGAACATTTTGGTGTCTGTGGAACATTTATGTCTTTGACATCCTTGGGTGATATGTCTATAAATAAGATTCCCAGGAATGGACATTTTAGTCATGTTCTTAGTATAATTACAAATTGCGTTCCTGATTGGTTGGACCAATTCACAGCTTCACCAACATTGTGTTAATATGCTGTCTTTCTTATAGTGCATCAAATGTTGACTATTTCCATCTTTTCTCATCTTTGCCATTTTGCTGAATATGACATTTGAAACCTAAATTATTTCAGTTTGCATTTTGCTTATTAGTTGACTGGTAGAATCTTTCATATGGTTTGATAGGCAATGTGGTGTACGGATAGAGAGCTGGTCTTGGAAAATTTCAGGAAAATCTCAATTCAGGTACTGCCTCTGACTTATGTTGGCTTTGTGACCCTGGGCAAGTCACTTAACTTTGTGGTGTTTTTGTCCACTCTCTAGGGAGAGTCTTAAGTTGCTGAGAAGGTGGTCCACAAGTACTGGGAGAGGGAGTTTCCTCACCCCAGAGTTCCTACCCCAGTAAAATCACAGTTCTAGACTCTGCTTTTAATATGGTTAATAAGTTTGCATTTTAAGAGGAACTGTTGATATCCTTTAACCACTTACCCATCTACCGTTTCTCCTATTTGTGACAATCTTATTCATCCAGATTACTCATATACTGTACCTCTCTTATCTCCCTTCTACCACCTCCAAGATCAGATGCCTTTTCTCAGTCATTATCATGCTTCACGTTTTTTCTTCTCTTCTCACTCCCCCCCCACTGAAAAACAACAACAGAGACTGCAGACAACCACTGACCTGTTTTGTGCTTTATTCTCACAAGACTTTGTTCTTTGCTTGACAACTACCAATCAGATAAAGTCTAGTTAGGTTCTATTATGTTCTTCTTACATGTACACTTTAATAAGGTCTTTCTGGAAATGATGTCTTAACCCAAATGAGTGTCTTTAGAAGCAGTAATGTTAGATACTATGGCAGGTATGGGAGATATTTTTGAGTAACTTTTTAGTGCTGTTCAAGTTTTTCCACTGTTGTATTACTAAACTCTAGAAAGAACATTCTGCTTGTAGACCTAGGTTCACATCCCAGCTCTAGTCCTGTGGTGGGCAGTACACTTAACCTTTCAGAGCCTGTTTTCTCACTGGTAAAATAGATACTTGGCCTACCTTCCTAGTAGTAGTTCTGACTGGTTGTGAGCCTTTAAAGAGTTGTATAAATTTGAACTACACTTTTGTGTTTTGGGATTGGGAAGTAAGGGGTAGGGGTCAACTGGGAAGTATTGGGGAGTAAAGGGAGACCCGGAGATATTATTGGGGCAGCTAGGTGGTAAAGTGGACAAGATAGTGGGCCTGGAGTCAGAAAGACTCATCTTCCTGAGTTCACATCTGACCTCAGAAACTTATTTGCTCTGTGACCCCTGGGCAAGTCACTTAACCCTGGTTACTTTAATTTCCTCATCTGTAAAATGAGCCAGACAAGGAAAAAGCAAACCATTCCAGTATCTTTGCCAAGAAAATGCAAAAGAAAATTGGTTCACAAAGAGGCAGACATGACTGAACAACAGATATTAACATTTCCTGGAAACATATGTGACCCTAGTTGTTACAGATGTAAGAAAGAATAACCTAGAGTGGGCTTCTGTTAAGGGATTTAAAAATTCTCTGTAGCTCACCAATCGTTTTATCAGCCTTACCATATTTACTAGTATCATGTAGCTGATACATCTTATTTGGAAGGAAAGAGAAGTAGGCATATCAGGAGTCTGAAATCAGCACGATGCCTTGTCTTTTTAAATTCAGATTATTTCCTACTTAGGACCTCCTTATCTCTACTCCAAGAGTTTTTTCTTCTTTTTTAAATATATCATGGCAACCTGAATTTTTTAGGCTTCTTTAGACTTTTCACAGGTTATAGACCCTTATTGTATTTTGCATGACTTTTTCCTGAATAACAGTACTAGATTCAATGTTGAAGCAGCTTCTTAACAGAGGACCTTTTGGACAATGTAGTTAGTTCTTTGAACCTTTGTAGAAGTTCTGTGAAAAGGAAAAAAGGGGGGCCAAGAGAGAATCTTGGAGAAGACCCTCTAATTAGGAGGCATGATATGGATGATGAATAGGTAAAGGAAGTGAAGGAAAGGTCATAATATGTAGGAGAACCAGTGTCATGAAAAGTCAGAAAGAAGAGAATATTCCTGAGGAGAGGGTGCTCAATAATGCAAGTCAAGAAGTCAGTTAAGTCAGGAAAGATGAGGACTGAACAAAGAGCATCAGATTAGACAATTAAGAGATCATTGGTAACTTGGGAGAGAGCAGTTTCAGTTGAGTAATGAGGTTGGAAACTAGACAGCAAGGGTTGAGAAGTGAGAGGATGAGGAAAGAGAGACAGTGAATATAGGCAACTTTTTCAATGAGTTTGGCTAAGAAAAGGAAGAAAGATACAGGATGATAGCTTGAGGGGAAGGTAGAGTCTAGTGAACATTTTTTTTTTAAGGATGGGAGACTTGAACATGTTTGAAGGCAGTAGGAAAGGAATCAGTGAATAGGAGAAGTTGAAGATTTGGAGGTGGGGAGAGGATTGAGGTTGCTGTTTGCTACAGAAGATGGTAATGGACGGGATAAAGGATACATACAGAGGGGACTCCACATTCTGAGGCTCAGAAAACTCCAGTGTTCCTACTCCTGTTGCTTCTAGGATGAAATACACACTTTTCTGTTTAGCTTTTAAAACCCTTCACAACTCAGCGCCAACCTGTCTAGCTTCATTGGACACTATCTCCCTTCCTGCCATCTTCCATCTCTGTGCCTTTGGAGTGCCGCATGCCCGTAATGCATTCCTTCCAACCTTTCTCCTCATTTGAATCCCTCTCTTCTTAAAGACGAATCTTCTGTGCTATCTTCTGCATGAAACCTTTTTCTGATCCCTCCAACTGCTAGTATTCTCCTTCCCAGAACTACCTTTTATTTAACTACTTCATATTTATTTGTATTTATTCTGTATGTACCTATATATGCACTTGTTTTCCCTATTAGAATGTAAGTTCCTTATAAGTAGGGATTATTTCATTCTTTGTACTTGTATCCCAAATGCCTAGCAAAGTACTTCACATAAAGTAAGTTTTTAATATATGCTTGTTGATTGACTGATATTTTGCTCCAAAATATATCTTAGAGCCACTCTTAGAATAAGAATGATGGGCAGCATGGAATTGGGGAGGAGTTTGGGGGGAATTGTGGTTTTTCTTATATTCTTATGGGCTTGTTTTGAAGGGGTAGAATGAATTAGGAACCTTTGTTCCTCTTTAATTTGTTGACAGGTGATTAACCAAAACAGGATCAACACCAATGTCCTCTACAGCCAACCAATGGATCCTATTCGTTCTCCATTCAGAGGAACTCCTCCTTTCCATTCGCTCCCAAGCGTACGGCTGCCAGGATCTCAGCCATATGTTCCCAAACTTATGGACACAGCTGTGGGCAGAGCAGGACAGGCAGTCCAAGGCAATTCATTGGGGAGGTCAAAGGAAACAAGCCTGCAATATGAGCAGTTGCAACAGGTAAGAACATAGGAAGCCCATTAATGATGTTCTTCTTGTCTAACTGTGTTTTTGAATTTCTGACTTTAGAATTTAGTCATGAACAGGAAAATGCTTCACAAATGGCACTCTGAGATTTGTACAAAACCACTTCCCTTTGGTGCCTTTCCAGATTTTGTAAGAAGTAGTTTTGGAGACAAATCAAGACATGACCTCTTGCTGCTTTCTAAGTATTCTTTTTTCTCTGTGGTGTTAGCAATATAGTGATGGCAGCAGTTGTTGTTGTTTTATAGTGTGCCAACACTGTAGAGATCATAGTTGTCAGCTTAGTGGCTTTTGGTTGTTTGTTATTTTGATAAGGCTCTTTGCCCTTAAGCCCTAAGGGAAAGCAGTATAATTTCTTTAGCTACTGCTACTATTCATTTGTTTATATTTTTTAGCCAAAGTTTATTTGACTTATAAATATTTAGTGTCTTTAAGCCTGTATATGTATGATAACAGGAACAATATTTGCTTACATAAATAAAACTCAAAGAACAAAAGGATTTAAAAGATCAAGGGGAAAACCTGACTGAGCCATTAGCTAGCAGTGTGTGAAATGTACTATTGTTTTGCAGGAACATAAATATTTTCCAGTAACATAGGATTATACTCAGATTGCTTAAGGCTTCTGTATTCATGTGGCATGTGATACTGACATTGTTGAAGTATAGTAAGTGTAACATGAGACAAGGAATCTGTGAATGGCTGTAGTAAAAACCTTGTAGCAATTGAGGAACTGTAAGAGAAATGAAATCTTTGTTGTTTTTAAAGAGTCAGCATTACTGAAAAGTTGACACTGAAGTCAGAACTTTATTTAGGCCATTTTCCCTCACTTAATTTCTTCTGTTTCAGTAATTCAGAAAATTCATGAAACTTAAATAGATAAAAAAAGCCATAATTTGTTGTATTCTCTACTTAATATATATGGCTCATTTTACATATTCCAGCCAAGAGTTATATAATTCTTCTCTTACTGAAATTATTTTGCACAGATATTTTATCTGTCCTCTTTGAAGTATGTAAATTTTTTTTTCTAGATGAGACAAACTAAAATTCATGGGTATGGAGTACAGTGGGAAGAACATTGATCTATAAGGATTCAGGAGATCTGTTTTCTAGTATTGGCTCTGCTTTTTGCCATGTGACCTTGGACTAAACACCCTTGCTAGGCCTAATTTTCCTAATTCTAAAATAGGGAGGTGGCTGGATTTAGATGACCTGAGGTACTTGCTAGTTCCAAAAGTTCCAGTAGTTCTGTGAAACAATATGCTGGAGTTATTTGTAGAACTGGAAATAAAGGACAGGTCTTTTCAACAGCATATTTGCTTAAATATTGTTGTTGTCATCTGATTTTGTGACCTCATTTGGGGTTTTCTTGGCAAAGATACTGAGGCAAACAGGGTTAAGTGACTTGCCTAGGGTCGAACAAGTAGTACGTGTCTGAGGCTGGAGTTGAACTCATGAAGATGAGTCTTCCTGACTCCAGGCCCAGCGTTTTATCCACTGTACCACCCTAGCTGCCAATATAGTTGTGCTTAAATATAATTGATCTCTATGATAATTTTTGGATTTTTTTCCCTTTCAGAGTTAGCTACTGTTAAATTGTCTCCTCATGAAATATGACTGTTGGGCAGTTGTCTAATTAGGTAAATTGGTTGTTTCCAAATAGTAATGTTACAAAGAGGTTCAATTATGCTTTATCCCTCAACCTATAATACTACCAAGATTGAATAAAGAAGATAAAGGACCTTCATTTCTGCCAGAAGCTTGAGAAAATCACTAGTACTTTTGGTTCTTGAAAATCCTCTCACTTGATAATTATTTATTGTTTGCACTTATACAGGAGTCTGTCGGTTTGCCATCGATGTTCCGTGGGCTGGGGTTTGAGACAGCAGCCCGCCCTGCTCTGAGAAGAGACATGACCCCCTTTGGTAAGTGGCAGGCTGATCAAAGACTTTAGAGTGGTTTGTTTCCTCTTTTCTCATCCTTGTGCTTTCTGTCTCCAAAGAAATTGATCATTTAGAAAATTCTTTTCATCCTATAACTCTAGCCAATATCTGACCTTTTTTTTATTAAGGTAGAGGCATTTTAGGCCGAGGCTTGAGTTTTGATATGGCATCTAAAAGCCAAGAAGAGCTTCTGAATCAACCAACTCTCCCAGGCCCTTTGGTATTGGCAGCTGGGGACAGCAAGATGTCATCAGTCTCCCTTGGTTGGAATAGGTGAGTGTTGTTGAGTTCTCAGACAAACTTACAATTCAAAAAACTAATTTAACTGACCTTGAGAACAAAAGAAAAATTTTTAAGAAGGCTTGGTCTGCCTGTCTTCATGACATTGTTTTAGTGATAACAGACCTTAGGCATTTTCTAGGAATAGCAGGCAATTGCATTCCCTTTTTCTCACTAAAAAGAGGGGAAACATACGATTTCCTGATAAGACAATGAATCTATTACCCCATCTCCCTCTTAGGAATTCTAATTCTGGTTTTAAAATAATTGTTAAACTAAGTGAGGTACACTGGTGTTCCAATTCTGATGTAGGAAGTAATCTAGAAGGTCAGCACCAAAAGTAGTTGGTGGATGTGACCATTTTACTCTCTTTTCATAGCATGTTCTATTCTATATCATTGTTTTCTGAGATTTATTTTCACAAAACTGCACTCAGTCCACTTTGTAGACTATTCTAGGAATAAAGTAGATTTAGAGATGATAAAAATGGAACATAGATAAAAGTACTGAATTTTTAAAAAATCTGTAATGTTTATGAATTCAGGACACTTGGAAGAGGGAACTTGGAGGCTCCTTTGGGAAGACCAACTGTTGGCCTAGGCAGAGCGATATGTAAAGCACCAAGTGAGTTATCATCTCCAGATACTCCATTGTTATCATCATCATCACTGCCATCACCCAAATCCTCATTCCCCCTCTATCAAGATCACCCTTCAGATAGTCCTGTTGAACAGATGGAGAAAAAGTAAGTGAGGAGCAATGTCTTTGTGGTCTATCATGACTTTGGAGGCTTTCTAGTTAATTTGTTTAGGCCTGGGGAACTGATATAGTACTTTTCATGAGACCAGAATCCCAGTAGGATGGGTAATAACATTTTTTGGTCATTGGAGAGGTTATGTAATTTGTAAAGAAGAGTCAAGGAATGATGTAACATTCCTTGGGTAACAATGCTAGGGAGTAGAGTTATGATTCACTGTTTCCCTTCCAGCTCAGATTTAACAAGACAGTTTCTTTTGTTAAATATTTACAGAGCTTTGTATTTTAATTAGCTTAGGTATTCTCTCCACTGATGAATATTTCAACATATCTACCTTTTTAGTAGGTAGCTTCATGAATTTTTGTGGCCTAAGAAATCATCACCTTCTGTTGATAATCCTCTCCAAACTTAACTAGTCTGGTTTTAGGATGACATATACATAGTCTCCAGGCCTGTTTTTGAAGTCTTTCTGGGATTTTAACCTAGGGTTACCACTACACCAAAAGAAGCCATATAGTAGGACTTGTAGAAGAGGAATTCCTTATCATAATACCAAATTGGAGAAGATAACTGGGAGAGGGAGGAGAACGTTATTGAAATCCTTTGTGAGTTTATGCTTAAACCCAACTAAACCCAACCGTAGTCCTCATAGGGTTAGGGATTGAGACTGGACCTGTTACTTCATTGATAATATGGAACTCTTAGATGAAGAAACTCCCTTAGTCAGTGCAGATTTGTACCATCTCCACACTTTATAGTCTTATTTGCCTGGAGCTTTGACAGATTATGTGCCAGGGTCATACGGCCAGTTTGTGTCAGAGATTAGACTTGATTCCAGGTCTTCCTGACTTTCTGACTCTGAGGTCAAGTGTCTATTCATTATGCCATGCTGCCTCCCTCTCAGACTTTGTTTTCCATTCTCTAATGTACTTATTAGATAACATTGTATATTATAGCTATTTGTATATGTATTATCCCTTTGCTAGACTGTAAGCTCCATGAGGGCAGGGGTGTTTCTTTTTTTAACTTTGTATCCTCTAGAGCCTAGCGTGGTGGTCCACTCATAGTAAGCACTTAATAAATGCTTGTTGAATTGAATTTTCAAAACAGATTTTGCTAAAACTATATCTTCTGATATTATGCTTCAAAACTTGCATCTAAATGCTATGATTTCTTAGATATCTGGGCAGAATCATGACATATTCATACTTCCTCCAGCTTGTCTATTGTGTTGTTCTTTTCATGTGTGTATTTTTTCCCAGAGAGCCCCTTGTGAAACAAGGATCAAAAGGGATCCCCCAACCTTTGGGATTGAACCTCGTCAAAATACACTGTCAGAATGAAGCTGTGTATCAGTATCATGTGACTTTCAGGTAATAGCAAATTTTTTCTCTTTTGCTCCTTTTTTTTTTTCCCTTTTGCTCCTTCTAAAACTGAGAATGATGTGTGCAATTCCTCTAATCTTTCTCACTCTTTGAAGTGATATGGGGCAGTCAAATAGTAGGCAATCAGAGATTGTAGATTTTACTTTATATCAACAGTCTTTATTGTGTTCCCTCTTTTAGGAGCTCAGACTATTTTCCCATTCTTACATCTTAATAATTAATTAAATTGTTATTAGTTCTCTCAATATGTCTGGCAGTAAGGTGATTTTTTTGACTTCCAGTTTCATGTGTGAAATAGTATAAGAAAATTAACTGATGCCTGGATGTGATGTTTTTTATTTATATTACTCCCTTGCCCTGGATAGATAGGAGACCAGCTCCAAAGTTATGGAGAAATAGGGTAACAAAAATGTGACCTGTCATATGGCACAGAGAGAAATTAAAGGGAGAGGACCTGTTAGTCTCCTGAGTTATCCCTCTGGGACAAGTATGGGTAACTTTGGGGACCTGCTTTTGGAAAAGAGGGGAAGAATGAAAAATTAAGAGACAAGTAGAAGAAATGGAAAGAATCCTGAGATAATTGCTAATGTTGTCAACCTTGTTCTCAAACTCTGAACATCTTGCTTTATTGTGTGCATTTGTGTGTATGTGTGTGCCTGATGTCATAGTAGTACAGTCGTTTCTTTTAGTCTCTCAGAGCTGAAATGATTGATCTCAGGTCAGCAGACTGAGGTGCTGCTTCTATGTATCACAGAAGATCAATCAAAGCTGGGCACAGCCTGTGTTTTGGGGGAACTCTGACTATACCATACCTGGACTTTGGTCAAAACTGCAAAAGATTACTCACTAAATGGGACAGGTACAAGAACCTGAAGCTGGACATGGGTTCCTTTCTGTGGTCTGGTGTATTATCTATTGCAAATACATTGGCATAGTATAAGCACCTTTCCCTGTTTGGCTTAATTGAGCTAGTATTTGTTACTAACCTAACAGTGTAGGTTAATAACTTGGGTGGGATGCAAAGGCAGCCTCTTCCTTTAAATATCTTCCAGTCTTATTGGGAGAAATAAGACATGTACACATGTGTTCAGTTGAAGAATAGCTCATTTATAATTCTCATTACTTGATGCAACACAAGCACAAATCCGCCATCCACTAGAACTAACAATCCTGGGCCATTTTCATCTCCGTCCAACCTCTCAGTCAGATGATTCATACTATCCAGTGTCTAATTTGGAGCATTCCAACTATTACAAGTAATAAAGTGCTTCCAATATATCTGCTATGTACCACCTTCTGCAGAGCTCTTCATTTGTCACATAATCATTTGTGATTAAATGCTCAAAAAGTGTGGTAGAGACAGAAAGTGTGATGAGAGGTCAAGGAGAAGGGAGACATCAGTGTGCAGTTGTGAGGAAAAGCTTTGTTTAAAAGGGAAGGCTTGATGTGAAAGATACGTAAGATGTGAGTAGGCAGAGAGTATATAGGGGAAGGCACACCGAGCCCTTGAATACTAAACAACAAGTAAAGATTCAGAAATAGGGTTAGACAGGTTTAGGGGACAGTGAAAAGGCCAACTGGGTCTGGAACAAAAGATTTCTGTTGAGGGGTGGGGTTGGGGGGAATAAGAGGTAATCTCACCTCACTCATTGAAAACATAAATATCCACCCTCCTTTACCTGACAACAAGAAAACAGTTGGACCAGCTTGAATTCCAGGTCTGCCCAGCAAGAGGCAGTTTTTGATGCATTCTAGTCATGATGATGGAATGAGGTTTTTGAAGAAAATCAGGTTATCTTCATCATACATTCCCCCAACTCCTCAAAAAACCCTACAAATAAAAGCACCAAAGAAAAGAAACATGACTTAAAGACTGTAAGTAAATAAAAGTCACCCAAAACGAATGAGCTGAGCAAAATCTTGATAGTTTAAAAAAAATACCATAGACCTACTAAATCAGCTTAAGGTACCAGAAACAATTTTGATGGCAAAAGACCCAATATAAGATATTCTTAAATGTCCTCAGATGGCTATAGGTCATGGAGAAAATTTAAGCAACAATTAACATGAGTAAGCAAACAACGATGCCAAAAGAATAAAGATTGTAAAAATCTTGGGAGGAAACAGAGCTAGGATTAATTTTTTTTTTAAATGAAAAGACATAATGAAGAAAATTACCAAAATGAAGAATACAATAGGAAACTTGAATCAGCAGCCCCAGCCAACACACTTACTACAGCGAAACACACTGAAGACCAACTGGGATATCCAAAGAGTCTATAGGATTCAAGCAAGGAGGTACCCATCTAAGATGAAAAATTTTTTACTTTAGTATAAACTCTAACATTGTAACAGTAGGGGGAAAAAAACTACTTCAAGCTACCAGAAGACCCACAGAAATTATCTGTCATAGAAATTTAATCAGTTTTTCCCCAATTTTTTTGAGGTGTAGAGAAAGACCTTTCCATGTCCACTTGTTGATTGAATAGTAGATAGTAAGCTTTAACTAAACTCAAGGTTTGGCAAAAGTAATAGAAGATGTTGTAAGCCTTAATAAAACATTTTTAAGAGGAAAACTAAAGTAGCAGTAAAATATTCGGAGCTTAGGTTCCAAGTAAAGACTGGATATTTCTATCTTCCAGACCAAATTTTAAAAAATGACTCATCTGATTTTTATTAAAACATTTAAGCCATGTAATCACAACTTTTTACATAAAAAGGTATTTTAGTCACCTTTTTACTCACAGAACCACTCCCTTCTCCATTCCATCTTACGCACAACTGCTGAAATAATCTTCCTAAGACATAGGTTGGTCCACGTCATTACCCTGTCCGAAAACTTTGCCTCTGGGATAAAAGACAAACTCCTTAGTCTGACGTTTAAGACCATTCCCAATCTTTCCTTCCACTCCTCTTGCTGGGCTTACTCTAGGCAGAACGGACTCCCTGAACTCAGCCCTCTCACTCTTTGTGCTTAATCCATTCCCTGTGACTTGGATGCACTCCCTTCTCACCTCCTTATCTGACTCCCCAGGCGTCAGTGCTTTCTTCTCTGTCACTTTTCTTGATGTTATGCTTATTTACATACATGTTGTATCCCTCTGGTATGATTTCATCACTTTTGTGTTGACTCTGTATGCCCAGTAGCTGGCTTGTTGTTTCCTTGCACATAAAGAGGAGCTTAATAAATGTTGGTTGGTCGTGTTGATCCAGATGGCTTGGGGATTTCCTCGGTGTGGGTGGCACCTCGACCCCCTTTGGCCTTCTTGCCCTGCTTCCTGGACGCTGCTGGAGATGCTGCCAAGCCTCCTGGCTCAGGCCTGGGCCGCCTCCCCCCGCTGGCGGGGCATCCCATCCCCCACTGCACCATGCTCTGGCCTGGGCTCCCCCTGAGCTCCTGCCCTACCCCACAAGGGACCTCTGGCTCCCCTGCTCCCCCTCCCCCATCTGGGCCTCCTTCCCCCTCAGACCCAGCTGTGCACTCCTGGGGCCTCCGCCTGCTGCCTCGCTTGGCCCCCAGACTCTGGGAGCAGGTGCCCAGGGCTTCCTAGCCTGGGCCTCCTACCTTTGCAGGCCTTGTGCTCTGAGCCTGGCTGGTGGCCTCCTGCTGCTCCTGCTCCTGCAAGGTCAGCCTCGCCTGTCACTGGTGCCTAGAGGGCTCTGCTTCTGCCCCACTTCATGATCAGCTCGGGCGCCACCTACTGTGGGACGACATCTCACAGTCCTCCGGCTAGGCTTCCCTGCCAATGCAGCCTGGGATGCGAAGCCTGGGTGTAGTGCTGGGCAAATTGACTGGGACGAAGTTAAATTATTAAAGTTGTTGACTTCTGTCAAAAACCTCATAATGCCTTACATCTTTAAAACGTTTTGAGTAGTAATATCCTTTTGTTGCAGTCATCTTATTTACACGATTTCACATTGAAGCCACATTGAAGTTTTATCACATTGGGTATTAAATATACCTTTGAAAAAGAGTCCTTTTTTTTCCCCCATGTCTAGGTTTTTTTATGGCCAGTAGGTTTTCAGTGGAGTTTAAATCAGACAAATTCCTAGGCTATTGAATTATGTTTAGCCCCATTTCTTGGATACATTTCTTAGCTTTTGGGATGTGTGGTATGTTATAAGGTTAAGTTGTGATATTTCATCTACTTTTGTAAATTTCTGTAAGTCTGGAATAATTATGCTTCTCATTATATCAATATTTATCCACATTCATTCCCTCAATGAAGATAAGCTTTCTAGATCCATAGGAAATAAATATAATGGAGGAGAAATCTCTAAAACATTTTTTTTGGGTAGGCACTTTATAATCCAGTAACGATGCCTTAGGTCTTACCAGATCACCTGGACTTCCCACAACGGTAAGAGTGATTTTCACTGTGTAAAAGTGATTTTCATTAGTAGATCTTTTCTCAGTCTTCAGTACTCAGTTCTGTCTTGCCCATAACAAACATTTTTTCTATATGGCAACTTTTAAAATTGGTGTCCTTGATGTTCTAATATCAAGAAGCCTGTGCCTGGAAGGTTCTTAACTTGGGGTTAGATAAACAAAATCTATTTTCTTTTCCTGTCACAACCTCTCCCCCCTCCCCCTTTTTGGAGAAAAAAAAGACCTTTGTATAAATACAATAAATATACAAGCAAAACAGATTCCCACATTGGCCGTGTCCCAAACAATGTCTCATTTTACACCTCAGCTCTTCTGCTTCATCATGAGTCCTCTGGCATTGTGGATGGTCATTGCGTTGATCAGAGCCTTTCAGAGTGGTTTGTCTTTACGGTGTTGTTTTTGTTGCATAAATTGTTCTCTTGTTTCTGCTCATTGCAATCTGTAGCAATTCATACAAGTTTCTCTGAAACCATCCCTTTTGTCATTTCTAATGGCACAAGAATATTCCATTACATTCATGAATCGTGATTTGTTAAACCATTCCAGTAATAGCCATTTTTAAAAACCAGCAAAAGAAAGAAATGAAACATATGTGTATGGCACAAAATCTAGCATCAACTGACAGAAAACTATCTAAAGAGAGAATCCATTCAACCTAGGTTCAACTGCTCAGTGCCAAATGTTCTGAGTCAGGCTGGGTGTCAGTAGAAGCATACACGTATATGTCCATTGCTGGCACAAAGTGAAACCATGTTAAAACGATTATTCTTCTCAAGTAATGCCCGTGCCACTTTGTGTATGTATTGTCTCCTCCATTAGAATGTAAGCTTCTTGGGCATGGACTATTTCATGTTTGTCTTTTTATTCCCAGCATTTATGTGTGCCTGGCGCACACATATTATTTGTTGATTGATTGAATACGTGTGTTCCACATGGCCTGTTATTGTTATCCATTAGTCTTGCTACTTAAGAAACTCATCTCATTGTCTGCTTGTGTATATCTTTAAAGATATCTTGTCTATGACTTTTAGGGCCCAATAATATTTCAGCCTGTTTATGCTCATCATATAATCTTTTCATTGGAATACTCACAACTTTAATATTTTGGAGACTATGGGCTTTCATGATTTGTGACCACAAAGCATTTTCAAAGAAAAACTGGTGTTAGAAAGATAGGCTTTGGGGTTTGTTTGTTTGTTTTTGTTTTGGATTTTTGAGGGGGAAGGATAGGAAAGATGAGGTGCTTTTACTTGAAGAGTGAAAATCTGTAATTGTCAAAGGCACTGCACAGTTTCCTAATGCAATTCAGCCTGGTTTCTTGAGTTCTGGGCTGCATTCATTGTCCATTTTCAGTGTCTGTCCAATACGTATGTAGTAATGGACTAATTCCATGGGCTATCCATTCAGTTGTATGTCATTGTCTGGGCAATAACCCTTCTTCATACATTTGATTTTTCCAATATGGTTAAAGTAAATGCTTTTGGGTAATTGTGGATCCCATTTTAGTAAAATTACCTACTTTAGCAAATTATGTTAACTGGAAATATTGTGCCTCCTTCCAATCTCTTTTATGGCTTTATATTTAAATATTTTTGTTTTATGTAGTTATAAAAACCATGTAAGCTTTTCAAATTCTGCTTTGTTCCTTCTGCATTATTTTATAGTCTTCCTTTGTAATTTTTAGCAGGAAAATAACTATTCCATTTTGGTATATCATTGCAATTTGTTCAGCCATTTTCTAGTTGAATTCAATTAAACATTTATTAAGTGTATGTACTATGTGCCAGCCACTGTACTAAACACAGGATATAGAAATGAACAGTTCTTGAATTGATGAACAGTCCTTGCCCCCAAGGAATTTACATTGTACAAAGGCTCATATAACGTGTACACAGACAATTAAAATACAAGTTATATATGATGGGGGCAGTGGAGACTTCTAGATAGAGTGTTCTAAGAAAATTTGAGGAAAGAAAGAATAATTTCATCTGGGAGATCATTGAAGGTTTTCTTTTTGAATAGTTGGCATCTGAGATGAACCTTGAAGGAAAACAAAAGATTCTGTTAAGTAGAGATGAGAGAATATATTCCAGGCATGGAGGAATTCCTCCATGAATGAACAGAGGCAGGAAATGGCATGGGGAGTGCAGAAACAGCTAGCATTCCAAACTGGTAGAATTAGCCATTGAAAGAAGGATGAAAGATAATTGTGAAATAAGGATGTGGAGAGGTAGGTTGGAGTTAAATTATAAAGGCTCTCAAATGCCCTGTGAAAGAAATTTTTCTTGTTATCCTATTTTTATTAAGTAGCCAGCCATAGGTCCTTTTATTTAGGAGAGTGAACGGGGGAGAGGTTTTGTTTACTATAGTATCCTTCTACTTTAAAAAACAAAACAAAATTCTGCCAGGTTACCCTATTTCTTTATGTCTTTGGGTTTTTATACCACAGACATGTCCCAATATCATCCTCTTATTCCATATGGAGTCTTTCCTTATCACAAAGAAACAAATTAAGCAAAACCAGTTAAAAAACAGAGACCATGTCTGATGGTGTATGCAACATTTGACACCAGTAATATCCTACTTCTCAAGTGAGATGAGGAAGATGTATTTCATCATTTGGCTTCTGGAACCAATATTGGTCATTGCCTTTAATTCAAGTTCGGTGCATTAGTGTGTTTGTATTTCTCAGACAGTTCCTACAACAAACACTTTCACTTTTATTATGTTTGCCAATTTGATGGCTGTGAAATGAAACCTGTTTTTTAATATGCATCTATTAATATTAATAATATTTCTCATAATATTGAGTGTTTTTTGTTTTGCAACTCTTATTTTGAAAAATCTTCATATCCTTTCAACACTGGGGAAAGTCTCTTAATATTTGTTAGTTACCTCCATATCTAATATTCATTCAAGATATTTGATGCAATGATTTTTTCCCATTTGAATCCTATTTGATTTTTCCCAAATGATTTCCCATTTGATAGTTTTTCTCATTTTAGTTGCATTGATCTTGTTCATGCAAAAGCTTTTAAATTTTATGTGCTGCCTTGCATCTTTCCCACTCCCTCCCTGATTTGCAGTTCCCCTTATCTCAGCCTTCCTGGATATTAAATTTTAGTCCATATTTATGCATTCTATCACCATGGTTCCCATCCATCAGGTGTTACAAACAAATTTTTGAAACCCAGACTCACTGGCCTCGTCAGTTTCTTTTATTTGAAGCTCTTAAGCAGAGGAATAGTATGATAAACAATAATGGTGCAGTATAAGTTGGAGGAAGTACATACAGGATATAAGGATTCACTGAGGAGACTGTTGTAGCAATTCTCAAAGGGATAAGGGCCTCAGTGAAGACACTGTGAATTCTGTTTTGTTTTTTTTTTTAGGTGTTTTGGGGTTAAGTGACTTGCCCAAGGTCACACAGCTAGTATGTGTCAAGTGTTTGATCTGAGGCCGGATTTGAACTCAGGTCTTCTGACTTCAGGGCCGGTGCTCTATCCACTGCGCCACCTAAATGCCCCTGACACTGTGAATTCTGAAGGAATAAGTTTGGGACAAGGGAAATTGATGAGGCTTGATGATTGATTAGAAGTCAAAGACGACTTCCAAGATTCTAAGTCTGGATGAGTAGATAAGATCTGAAGACTGGGGGTCTTGTAAGTCAGGTTTTCATTCTTCTCCCTGCTGCCCTTCTGACTCTCTAGACTTTCTCTACCAGGTTATAGAAACCTCTTCACCCTGGAAGCTTATGGCACCCTTGGATCTCTCCCATTGGAAGAACCATCTGGGACCTATGATATCTGCCTCTGATTGGCTAGTTCCTTCCAGAACTACCATTTTAAGGAGGATGCCCAAGCCAATCATATCTTCATTCATCTTCAGGCTGCATTCCTGACCCTTTGAGATTTTTCTAGTTGCTAGGTCATCAAAATTACCTTCTCAAAGACTAAGCTTTAAACCCAATTCACTCTAGAGCGCATAGGTTGGACAACAAAAGGTCCCTGCCCAAGCACCACTTAATGGTTATTTTTTGGGCCCTCCTGGCTCTGAGTGAATGTAAATAGTAGCTTTCTCTTTTGGCCAGCAAAATTTTAATCCATACTTCCCCTCCCAGTTTGATTTTTTTAATTAAAGGGGCCATCCCTTGACCCACTTCTTAAAGAGGGAATGGGCATTACTTCACTCAAAGTGAAAACCTGAATGGGCATTACTTCACTGAATGGGCATTACCTCACTCAAAGTGAAAACCTAAAAAGACCTTAGCTTGAAAGGGCCAGGGTCTCCCATTGCATCATGGGCCATCTCCAGTCATCCTGATGAATATCTGGCCACTGGACCCAGATAGCTCTGGAGGAGAAAGTGAGGCTGGTGGCCTTGCACAGGGCTCCCTCACTCAAAACAAAGTCAATTGCAAGTCATGTCATCATCTCCCTGATGTCATGGTCCTCTTTGAGATGAAGGACAAACACAACAACAGCTTGCTGGGTGCTTTCATATCTTTTCTCCCCCCATCTCCTTCATGTGCTGTCTTCCCATGTTAGAATGTACATTCCTTGAGAATGTGGACAGGGTCTGCCTTTCTCCTTATATTTATTTTTATTGTCAGCACTTAGCACAGTGCCTGACACATAGTGAGCACTTAACTAGGATGATCAGTAATATTACATAAAAGTATTTTTATCAGGATATCTTGTAAGAAGAATCTTTTGTCAAATACTCACTCCAGGCATAGGAGTGGGATTGGAGATTGCTAGAAAGGAACAATAAGTTTGGGAGCCAGGTCTTTCCTTCTGTCAGAAACTGGATGGATTCATGAGCATAAATGAAAAGATTAGGTTTAAAGAATGGGAGGAGCATCTTGTCCTCCAAGACTAGAAGGAAGGATTAAAGAGTTGATGTAGCACAGTTTGAGTAGAAAAAAAATATGGTCAGGGCACTTAGACCAAAACGACCTGGATCTCTGTAAAATAAAAGGTAAATTCATCTGAGAGTGAGGATTGGAAAGAATCAGAAAGCATTTGGAAATTTAAGGATAAATACTTGTAACAGTTGCTACAGTGGAACTAGGAACTCAAGGAACAAGGAACTACTAGGAACTCAAGAAGAAGAGATTAATAGAATTGCTGAGTGTCTATAGTGGACTTAGGAACTTGGTTGGGATACAGGACACTTTGTACCTGCATTTTTTGAAGGCGAGTGACTTTTAGCCCCTTGATGTAATCCTTCTGGTACATGAGATTGCGGTGTTGGGAAAAATCTGTTGAAGTTACCGGCTTTGAATTTCCTTTAGGATCTTACCTTCATGTCCTTCAACATGCTTCACTCTTTAGCTCGGGATACTGGCAGGCTCACAGAGCGCTTGCCTTCTGTGTTCCTCAGTCTAGGGCCTCAGAAGCCATCTAAGTCTAGCCCCCTCTTTTTGCAGGTGGGGAAAATGAGGCTCTGGGAGGTTGTGACTTGTCCAAGGCTGGGCAGGTAGAAAGTATCAGAGGTGAGATAGGTTCTTTCCTTGTGTAATGCTGCCTTTCTTGTAGTATCCAGGGTATAATCAAAGTTACTCAATGCGATACTTTTGGTCCTAGAGTTAAAAGCCCCATGCTGTCTGCCTGGATTATTGCAATAGCCTGTAATTCATCCTTCGTACAACTGCCAGGTCATTCCTTCTTTGACACAGATATAGTTATGTTATTCCTACACAAAAACCTTCAGTGGCTCCTACTGCTTAAAGGACAGAGTTCAAGCTCTGTAGCCTGACATTCAAGGATCTTCAAGTCCTGGGGCTTCCTTACTTTCTAGGTTCATCTTTCTCTCCTCCCTTCCATGAACTCTGTGCTTCAATACACTGAACTACTTGTCATATTCACCCTTGTGCCTTTGTTCACACCATTCCCTATGCCTGGAACATTTCCCCTCACTTCTCCCAACTGTTTTTGAAATTCTGCTCATATGTCTTAAAACCCAGTTCAAATGCTGCCTCTTTCCTAAAATCGTCACTGATCTCTCTCATCAGAAATAAATCTCCCTTCTCTTGGCCTTACATAGCACTCTGTACCATATTCTGTTTTGCATTATAGTATGTTTTATTGTGTTTCACATAAAGAATAAATATGGCCTATGTATCTTTGCCTATATTTCATCCCGTTTTTGTTCCCCCAAAGCCCAGTTCTAAATTGGAAGGTACGTTAGGGCAAGGATGGTTCTGAGGATGGGGCTGGAATTGTGATCTAGTCAGAAGTACTTCTCTTTGTCCTGCTCTGTGACTCATCTCTTTGATTCTTCTCTTGCAACCTTGTCTTGTCCTTCTCTGACCACAGTCAATGGGAACATTGGCCTTTCTGCTTCCAGTCTGCCCCTCCACACGGCTGCCAGAGTAATCCGCTTAAAGCATCGATCTGGCCTTGTCACTCTTGATCAAGAATCTTCACTGGGTCCCAAGTGGCTTTTCATACTTTGGCTCTAGCATACTTTTCTAGGTAAGTTTCATATTACTCATCTTCTCGTGTTCCCTTTCGATCCAGACTGGCCGACTTGTGGTTCTCTGCACTTGATAGTCTATCTTCAGTGTCCTTGCTGTTCCCCATTCCTCAAATACATTCTCTTCTTCCTAATATTTCTTAGAATCCCTACCTTCCTTTAAGGTTAACCTCTGGTGTCACCCTATGGGATGCATTTCCTAACCCCGTAGTTGTAGTGCCATCCTTGCAGTGTCCCAAAGGCAATCCAGTTCAGTCTCTTCTTGTTCAACTCCAGGCTCAACTCATTGGATGACTGTCCTTCCATTCCCCCAGACATGCATCATAGGTGTCATGTTGACTCCTCACTGTCTTTCATACCACCTTCTCCTCCCTCACCCCCCCCCATATCCAGTCTGTTGACAAGGCCTGTCGATTTTACCTTTGCAATATCTCTCAAATATGCCCCCTCTCTGCTCTGATATTGCCACCACCCTGGTATTGGTCCTCCTTTCTTCACACCTAGACTATTGCAATAGCCTGCTGGTTGGTCCCCCTGTCACAAATCTTTCCTCACTTGAGTCCATCTTCTGTTCAGCTGTTAAAGTGATTTTCCTAAAATCCTAAAATTTTCCAATCCATGTCATTCCTCTATTCAATAAACTCTAATCAGTGGCTCCCTATCACCTCCAGGATCAAATACAGACTCATCTGTTTGACATTCAGTGATCTGGCCCCTGCTTACCTTTCCAGTCTTTTTATACCTTCCCCACCCCTAAACACAACCATCACATAGTCTTCCATCCAGCAACACCAGCCTCTTGCTGTTGTCCAAATAAGACATCTCCATCTCTCAGCTCTGGGCATTTTCTCTCGCTGTGCCACCATGCCTGGAATTCTGTCCTCATTTCTACCTCTTTGGCTTCCTTAGCTTTCTTCAAGTCCTAGCTAAAATCCCACCTTCTATAAGAAGCTTTTCCCCAGTGCCTCTTAACTCTAGTGCTTTCCCTTTGTTGATTTCCTAGTTAACCTGCATATGGCTTGTTTGTACGTAGTTGTCAGCAAATTGTCTCCCTGTTAGATTGTAAGTTCGAGAGCAAGGACTGTCTGCCTTTCTTGGATTCCCAAGGGCTTGGCACAGTGCTTGGGCACATAGTAGGTACTTAATAAATGCCTATTGAGTGACTGACTATCCTCCCATATTACTTTGTTGTATATGTGTGTGTATATATATATATATGTATATGTATATATATATGTGTGTGTGTGTGTATATATATATATATATATAGTATTTGCTTTTCTAAGTATATGTTGTACTTTCCCAGCTCCTTGAGAGAAGGAACTGTTGGTTTTTTCTTTCAGTTTTTTATCCTTCAAGATACTTGATACAGTATCTTACACATAAGAGGCAGTTAAGTAAATGTGTATGGAATTGATTGTTTTAATTATCTTTGTATCTAACCCAGTGTTGGGCATCACACATAGCTAAATGAATATCATTTGCTTGGTTTCTAATTTTCTTGTTTAATTACGAATCTCACACTAAAGTTTATTACAGCTTTGTGAAGATGGTTTAGAGTTTTGTGTAGCCACTAGATGGGGCAGCAGTTATGAACATAACTGCTTCTTACTAGTGATAATGTAAGAATGCTGCTTTGTTCACTTGTATTGAATTTGAACCTTTTGCTTGATTCCTAGCCCCAATGTGGAATGCAAGAGTATGAGGTTTGGCATGTTGAAGGACCATCGATCTGTCACTGGAGATGTCACTGCTTTTGATGGAGCCATCCTCTATCTGCCCATTAGACTTCAGCAAGTGAGACGCAGAGGCGTTGTTCTTTAAATGGCAACCTAGGCATGATCATGTGGTTTGAATGGTGGGAAAACCTGTAGTCTTTGAATATTTTATTTGTAAATTCTAAATAATTTTCGAGAAGGCTTTTGTCTAATAGACCAGAGGTTCTTGCATATGCAAATACTGGCATGAATAGTAAATCCAGATACACCTTCTTGTTCTAGAAAAATGGTTGAAAATTTTTGCATCTAGGAATTGAGATTTATTTTGAATCCCTAACCCTAACATACTCCTGCTTTGGGAGTATGGGTAATGTTTAAATGAGTTCTCCTGGAGCTTAAGAATTTTTCAAATCCAATTATGATTTTGCCTAGTAGTATTTGCCATAATTCATGTGTAAGACACAATTGGAATATATTAAGGCTTGGGAGCTTGCCGTTATAATTTTCATTTGAATTTTGTTTCTTGTTAGGCTGTTGAGTTGAAGAGTCAGAGGAAGACTGATGGTACTGAGATCACCATCAAAATTCAAATGACCAAGATCTTGGAACCCAGCTCTGACTTGTGTATTCCTTTCTACAATGTTGTTTTTCGGCGGTGAGAACCAGTTGGGAATAAAGTAGTACTTATTCTCCTAGAAGTATTAGGCTACCTGGACACTTTTGTTCTTTTAATTTATTTGTCTTCAATCTCTCTTTTCAAGTTAATACTAATATTCTTGAGGAGAATGGTTAGCATTACCTGCAGCCTGGGCTTAATTTAAAGTTTTGAACAGTTAGAAAGGACAACTCTGATTCTCTCAGTGAAGGATTGTATTCTCAAGAAGCCCAATAAAGAGAGTTGGGTCTATGAAAACAAGTTTTGTATTAGTTAAGGAAACATGGGTCTTTTGGGTTCCAGTAGGGACTCTTGAAATTAATATGCATAAAGCACATATACACATATACATACCTCCCCTTGGAAATGGTATATAGAAATATCCATCAAAGTGTTTCTCCTTAATTGTATTAATGTTTCCTGCAGATTTTAAAAAAATTTATTTTTATTGATATCCTTTATGAATGTATCCATTCTCTTCCCTTTTCTATCAATATATCCCTTGTAAAGATTTTTAAAAGGGTTGGGGGGAAAATTCAGCCTATCATCTATGCCTTACACTATATTTTTTGGAGATTTTTAATGACTGCTCTTATTTGCTTTCTCTTCATTTTAAGAATGTATTTAAGGGGGGCAGCTAGGTGGCGAGGTGGATAGAGCACTGGCCGTGGTGTCAGGAGGAGCTGAGTTCAAGTCTTGCCTCAGACCAAACACTCGATGCTTACTAGCTGTGTTACCCTGAGCAAGTCACTTAACCCCAATTGCCTAGCCAAAAAAAAAAAAAAAGAATGTATGTAACTTTCATAAGGCCATCCTACTAATATACTACCTTTTTTCAGTTTGCTAGAATACCATTTCCATTTTCTTTTTGGCAACTGGGGATAACTTTTTTTTTAGTAGAGGAAATTTTTTTCCTTTGCCAGGGAAAAAGTACTGATGGATTAATCACCTCAAAAGTGAATGCTCTTCCATTCTTTTCTAGTAATGATAGACAGTTATAATCCACAAAGTAGGGAAGTAGATTGAATTTTATATGGCAAAGTACTAGCAATGAGGTTGCAACAAAATGTATATCTCATTTTATTATGGCAAATTATTAGCCATGAAGTTACACCAAATATATATAATGTGGGTAATAAGTTACATCAAACATATATATATGTAAAGTTAATTAGTTTTGTTGAACTGTTTTTTTCCTTTTTTAAAAATCTACATTATAAGAGATGGCTTTCTAGATAAGGGAGTGGGGAAGGTTCTCAATAAAAATAAGATTTTATACATATACACAGACATATACACATGTATGTGTATTTGTGTGTGTGTGTGTGTGTGTGTGTGTGTGTGTATACACTTCTGCCTCAAGATGAGTATATCAGTAACTTTCATTTATCTTTTGGAAGTCTTATTTCAACTGTATAAAAGTTATTACTTATGGGACAAAGGAAGACCTGCTAGACTTGGAAATTAATTGTTCTCTGACAGAACACTTATCCTGGAGTTTTCTTTTGGCAGGGTAATGAAACTTTTAGATATGAAACTTGTGGGAAGGAATTTCTATGATCCTTCGAGTGCTATGATACTACAACATCACAGGTTGGCAACATATTTCTCATTTTTTGAGTGTTCTTCACAGATTTTTCCTTTTTAGACTTTAGAATATTATAGTTTGTTGATATAAAAAACAGAATGAATAATGGAATGATATGATAAAAATTTATAAAATCTAATCAAATGCTTTCCTTTCAAATTTTTAAAGTAAAATCAAACTGATATTAGATTTGACTCTGTCAATTACCAAATTCCATGGTATTGTTACAAGGGAACAGTAATCTCTGTCTAGTATCATTGTTTTAAATGTGAGAATAAAATCTTTCTCCAGGATCCCTGGATTAAAGAGCACTTGTTTTGGGTTTGTTTGTTTTTTCTCATTTAAGGTTGCAAATCTGGCCAGGCTATGCAGCTAGCATCAGACGGACAGATGGAGGACTATTCCTGCTGGCTGATATCTCTCACAAAGTCATTCGAAATGACTCAGTGTTGGATGTCATGTGAGTGAATGAGATGGTGGAACTGAGAATTTAGCAGTTAAGAATTATTAATGACCTTTAAAAAAAAACCAGTATTGTAGTAGTGGTAGAGAGAGAAGCCAGATGACAAGGGGTAAAGGAATGAAATGGTAGGATGATATGGAGAAGCAGATAGTGATAGAATAAAAGTTATTCTTTTCAGTTTGGCAGTGCTTGAATAAAAGTCTGATAGTCCAAGGATTATAAAGAATTCACACATGTATCTTTTGTAGTCTAAGACTGAGAACCATTCCCTGATAAGTCATCAAAGGACATAAACAGTTTTCAAAAGAAGAATTGTAAACCAGCAACAGTCATGTGAAAAAATGGTCCAAAATAATGAAAGAAAAATGCATTAAATTAACTGAGCTTTCATTTCATACCCATCAAAGTGACAGAGATGATTAAAAAAAAGAAATAGTATTGGGACTGTTTGGGGAAGATAGTATACTGAAGCACTATTGGAGTTGGGAATTGATCCCAAGGCCATTTCAGAAAATTATTTGGAATTATAAGAAAGAAGTTACTAAATTCTTCAGATACTTTGATCTATTGATGCCTCTATTGGGCTCTCAAGGAGGTCAAAGACAAGAGGGAAAAAAAAGCTTCCCTATATATCAAAATATTTGCAGCAATACTTGTTATGGTAGCAAAATATTGGGGAAAAAGCAGGTGGCCATTGATAGTGAATGGCTGAAGAAACTGGTGCGTGAATAGAAAATTACTGAACTGTAAAAAGCTACAAATATGAAGAATTCAAAAAAGCATGGGAAGACATAGGAACTAATGCAGAGTACAGTAATCTAAACAAGGAGAATTATATGCAGTGACTATAGCAGTGTAAATGAAAACAACACTGAAAGGCAGCTCAACTCAAATGAGCAGTGTTGGTTCCAGAGGAATGAAGCCTATTTGTCCCTTCTCACTAAAGAGGTGGAGGACTGATGGTGTCAAATGTTGCTTAGACACTATCAGTTGGTTTTGCTTAACTGTCTTTATGACAATGGAGTGATTTCTACCGGGGGAGGGACAATATTGGGAATTATCTGGTGTAAACAAGCACCAGTGAAACTTTTTAAAAAGAAAAGAAAAGAGGTTTCCCAATGAATGAGAGTTAGTACTCAAGGAATTAACAGGGTAAAGGAAAATTGGTTTGTTGTTGTCTTGGTTTGTTTTTGTTTTTCTTTTTTCGAAGATGGGAGACTTGAACATTTTTAAAGGCAGGGTAAAGAGAGTAATTGGAGTGAGTGATTGATAGATGTATACTCTTAAGAGTCCTGGAAAGATGACAGTAATCTGTTTCCTCAGGGCTTATCGTAGTGCCTAGCATCCGTAGGCACTTAATAAATGCTTGTTCACTTACCTAAAGATTAGCTTTATTATGAAGGAACACGTCTTCTGTTGAGGCAGGAGAGGATGGGTAAGAGAAGTTTTGAGGTATAGAAAGAAGATTTTAGCTTATTTTGTTGGCTACCCTTGGTTTTTCAGTGAAGTGGGAGTTGTCATTTGAATAAGATAGGCTTTGAGATGTGGGCTTGGAATAGTCTCTGGGGAATCTGATGAGTTAATAAAGGAGGTATAAAAAGGTTGTTGAACAAAAGTTTAGCTGAGATCATAGAACACGAATTTGTAATGGCCTTAGTGGAGAATGGTTTTGTGACTGTAGAGCCTTCAACAGCCAGTTAGGTATTGGAAGAGAGGGGATATCCAGAATTGGAGATCAGTAAGGCAAGTGTGGTAGAATTTCGGAGGGGTAAAGGGATTCTGGGGTGCTAATGAAACCATAGTTAAAAGGTGTGATGGCACACATTCACTTAATTCCACTGGTCTTGGTTCTAGGTATCAATCAACAAGCATTTATTTAGCACCTGCTGTGAGTCTGGCACTGTGCTAAGCCCTCTGGATACAAAGACAAAAGTAAAAGTCTTTTCTCTTAAGGAGCTCACATCCTAATGGAAAAAAAAATGTGTGTATATCTATGTGTATGTATGTTTACCTAAGACGTACATAAATCAAAGTAGCGTTAGAGGAGAAGGCCATCATAACTTATGGGAATAGGAAATGTCTTCCACAGTAGGTGAAAGGAAACTAAAAGGAAACCAGGGATTCCACGAGGTGAAAGTGTGGAGGAAGAACATTCCAGGTATGGAGGATGACCAATACAAATGCCTGCAGGTGGGAGGCAGCGCATCTTATGTAAGGAACAGTGTGGCTGGATTGTGAAGAATGTCTGCTCATCTCTTACACCTTGCTTTGACTCACTGAAATTGAAAAGAATGTGGGGAGGGGCTATTACCAACTAAAGGAATACCTATTGTAGCTGTGAAGTGATTTGGAGGACAGGATATGGGTATACTGGGAGGGGGGAGGATGGAGAAAGATGGCATTTTCCCAAGTTATATGCCCTGTTGCTGATGAGGGTACCCTGAGCAAAGTTAAAATTTCCCTGAGGGGCCCACTCTGGAGCAGGAGGGAGAAATCTAGGGGAGTGAGCAGAGTGGTGGAGGTTTAGATGACAGTGAGTGAAAGTATGGTTGCCTTGGAGACAAGCCCCGTGATTGGCTTTTGAGGGAAGGCTGGAATGTGACTTCTCTTCCCATCTTCTGATTTGATGACAGCTCCCCACACTGTCCCCCACCACTTCCAACCTTGGAAACCATTTCGTTAATCCACAGTCATTTATTAAGCACCTACTTAGAGCAAGTTTTGTGTTAATCTCTGATGATACAAGACAGAAGTGAAGTCCCTGATCTCAAGATGCTTACAATCTAAAGGGAGGCAATATGCAAACAATTGTATACAGACTGCATAAATAAATTCAAGGTAAATTAAAGATAAGCAACAGAGGGGAGTCACTAGCATTCAAGGGAATTTGGAAAGCTTTCTTGTAGAAGGTGAAATTTTACCTGGGAAGGAAACCAGGAGGCAGAAAAGAGGAATGAGGAGGAAGAGCATTCCAGGCATGGGAAGTAGGGGAGTGGTGGGTGGTGGGTGGTGCAGCCAGTGAAGAGGCGGTATGGAGCACAGAGGGCAGGGTCACTGGGTGGAAGAGTCCGTGGGGTGATGAGTAAAGCATAAGAAGACTGTAAAGGTAAGAGGGGACCAGGTTAAGGAGAGCTTTGAATGCTACTTGGAACAGTAGTGAAAAGCAGAGAGTGAGACTGGAAGAACTGCCCCTGGGATTCATGGCAAAGGAATGAATTTGAGAAAAGATGGAAGATTTTCTTAGTCCTGGCTATCTCATTCCTGGTTATGATTTCCAACCCCTCCTGGAGAAGCTGGTGCTATGACATTCCTCTCCAACTCAGACTCTTAGTGCTGAGCCATCATAGTTTCTCATATTTATCCAGACCTGTTTCTCACCTAATCCAGCAAGTATCAGGGTGTGCAAAGGGCAGACATTGAGAGGGACATTACACTAACAATGGAAGGGGGAGGGAAGAAAAATCAGTGAATGCTTCCTGGAGGAGGTGATAGCTGAAAAAAGCCTTGAAGGACATAAAGTATTCTAGAAAGTGGGGCTGAGCAAGGAGTTCACGTTTTACTTGGGATGTCAGATGCATGCAGGAGAATAATATGAAGTTAAGTTGGAAAGGTAGGTTTAAGCCAGATAGTGGTAGATGGCTGCCACATACAATTTTAATATACATATATTCTAAAATCTCTTAATATCTTTGGAAGCCAGCACATTCCTTCTATAGTTGGTAACTCACTTGCAACACAATGTAGGCTTCTTTATTTTAGATAATCTGTCTGTTTGAGAAAAGCTTTATTTTCTCTATAATATCTGCTTCTTTATATTCCAATTATTCATATATTATGTCTTTTTGAACCCTTTATCATTTGGATTACCATTACATAGTATGTGCTTCTGAAGAAATGTTCTTTTTTTTGTTTTAAGGTGCCAGATTTCCTGTAGGTTATTTACTTCTAGTACCTTAAAAAAAATTAATGATCTCAACAAATAAAAACAAAATAAGGAATAAAATCACAAATAAAACCTGACCTGTTTTCAGAACCAGATAATCTCAGACTTGAAATGAAACACAGAGGCCCTTTAACCACAAGGATCTTCTCTATAAGATCTCCAGCAAGTGTTTTTTCAGCTTTTCTTTACAGAGAGACTTGTAGTTAGTAGATCACACTACCTCCCAAGACGGCCCGTTCTTAGCATGAACCAAAGTTGGAAGAAAGCTTTTCCTTCTATCAGTCCTAAGTCTGCCTCTCTGCAACTTCTACTCATTGTCCTTAAGCCTTTTGCCTTTGTACAAAGCCTAGTACAACAAGTCTGATCCTTTTTCTCTACCAGATTCACTATCCCATATACCAGTTTAGTCTAACAGCCCTTCAGGTACTTGAAGACAGTTCTCGGGTCCTCACCAAAGTTTTCTCTTCTCCAGGCTAATTATTCCATCTGTCATTTCACATCGTTTACTCATTGAGCTTACAATCCATAAAACTCCCTAAATCCTTTATCTAGTCACATCTCCCCCAGTCTGTACTTTTACAGTTGATTTTTTTTTAACCTGAGTATAGAACTGTATATTTCATCTTAATAGTTTGGTCCTTCATTTTAGCTTAGTAAGATCTTCTTTGAGTCTCTCACCATTTTTACTTATCTCTTTCAGCTTTGTGCCAAACCAAATTCCATAAGAATGCCTTCTAAGGCTTTATTGAAGACATTGGTAAATGCCCTGTGGCAGGGTCTGGGCAGATCCCTAATTACATTACACATTACCCTGGACAACTCTTTGCAAGTTTTACATGAATCCAATAATGACTACTCTTTGGATTTGGTCATTCAGTCAAATCTGAATTTGTCCAACTATACTTTCTTCAGCCTGCATCTCTTGCTTTCCCTTCCCTTCTATTTCCCCCTCTCTTTTTCCTTTCCCTCCTCCTTGTCTTTTTGTTCCCCCTCTTTCCTGTCCTCCCCTCCTTCCTCTCTCTCCCTTGCATATAGGGTGAGAGACTTTGTTAAGTGCTTTCCTGAAGTCCAGGTATACTATATCCATGATGTCCTCCTGATTTACTCAAATGTATGTTTAGTTTCACAGATGTGGATGTTCCCTCCAATGCAAATCAAGCCCATCCTGTGCAGCTTAACCATGTCTTCCAGTCAGTTTGTCAAAGAAGGTCCATCTAGCATGTGAGAGGCAAGGGGCACGCTTTTCTTTTTGTCTTCTGACATTTGAAGAATACTAGCAGACAGGCCATCCAGACAGTTAATCTTCACTCTTACCATTTGACTAATCTGTCTTTTAAGGTCATATATTTCTTTATTAGCCTCTACTCACTCCAACCAGGTCCCTCTCCATTGTTTTTTGAGTAGTACGAATTTTAGTTCTTTAAAGGCTGCAGTGCTCCCTGGCTTTAAGTTGTATAACAACACTGGGAGAATTTTTTGAAGTTCTTGTACTTTTTTTTTTTTTTTTTTACAGCACTGCCACTTCCCAGTGAGTGCCTCCTCCCCCCAAAAATAGAACGCTGTCTTATAAATAAGCACAGTTAAGCAAAACAGATGAACACACTGGTTATGTCTGAAATTGTGTATCTTATTCCACACCTATATTCCATCAACTTATAGAATATTGGTGTTAAAAAAATGATAAGCCTTCTTTTCAAAAACAAGTTTAGGATTATGAAAGGAGTTATACATACAAGCAATCCAACACACTCCCTTCCTTCTGTTTAATTCTAAGCCCAAGGTATTCATTTGCATTACAATGCCTGGGGTATAGCTGTCATGGACAAGCTGTACAGGTTGTTTATCTAACTGCAAGTCATAGTCTGGACAATATCATTCTCCATCCACTTATTTTTCCTATGTGGATGGTTAGGCCTAATTCTTTGAAATGGTTATACGTTTCATCCAGGAGGCTTTGTAGTGTTGCAGGGCTTGATGCAACATGCACAATGCCAGTTGCAAACAGCCACAACTAGAGGACCTCAGCATCTATAGGGAATCCCTTTTTAACTTGGACTCTGTACTGGATCTCCTCATTGAGAGTGGTGATCATATTTGGTGAGCGTTGGTCTTATTTTATGCTTCACATGATATCAATGATCCGAGGGTCATTGAACAAGATTATCTCTGCTATATCTTTCAAGGAATCCTGAGTAATTTTGATGTATACTTGGAAGATTCTTTGTTGTAAGAAAACCTTTTAAGGCATTGTTTTGCTTTATCAAATCGAAAACTTTTTTATAGCCAACAAAGAGACAGTATGAGAGAGAGCTGGCCTTGAAGAAAGGAAGACCTAGGTTCAAATACTAGCTTTGCCACGGGCATCTCTTGAAACGATAAATTACAAAACAGTTGCTAGTCTGCATTGGTAAAGAATGTTTCCTAACCAGAAATTCCTTATGAATTAAAGAATGATAAAGCATTTATTAAATGTTTATTATGTGTCAGGCCCTGTGCTCAACACTGGCTACTAATACAAACCAGCAAGATGGTCCCTGTTCATTGCATATTCCATCCCCCATCTTCATGTATCAGCTGCTCTCTATGCTAAGAATGTACTCTTTGCTCTCCTCTGACTCTTATGATCCCTAGTTTCCTTTAAAACTCAGCTCAAGGACCATTTTTTACCCCACTACCTTACTTTACATATGTATATATGATATATATTTACATGTGTGTATACACCCCCCCATATATCTGTCTTCCCAATAGAAGATAGACTTCTTGGGGGAAGGGACTATTTTAGAGTTGGTCTTTACATCCCCGGCTCCTAACTCAGTGCCAGCCAGCTACATAGAACACTGATAGTGGTAGCTGGTGGATTGATCACCTACATCCAGGCTAGGGAAATTTTCCCCATCCCTGTAGTTATAGAAGAGGAGCATCTCACCAAGGGGATCCCTCATCAGCTCAAATCTGGGTACACTACCATGTTCATTCCTATCTGTAGTGTAAAGAGTACAGGACTTGGAGTCAGAAGCCCTGGTTTCTTGTTTTGGTTCATCCATTGACCAGCTTTGTGATCCTCAGTTTCTTCATCATATAGGGATAATATTGCTTACTTTCATGAGGCGAGGTATGAGGGGCTAGAGAGCCAGCCTCAGAGCCAGGAATCCCTAGATTCAAGTCCCACTGCTGACACATTGTGTTTTTGAGACCCTGCACAAGTCAGATAACTTCAGAGTGTGTCAGGCAACTCTCTTAAGTCTGTAGGTGTTGGTTGAGCTGCATTGGCAGAGAATCCCTTATACTAGTGAAATTACACGTCTAAACCTTATGCTTATTTTATTCTTGTAGAATTATTGTGAGGAAACTCTTAAGAATAGTAAATTGAACAACAGCTAAGCACAAACAGCAAGAAACTTAGATCAACTTTGTAATTCACGATGTGGAAACAATAAAAGAAATATTTAAGACAGAATAGCTAACTAGATGCTAAGCTCAGTTGTTTCTGCTGAAGGACTATGTATAGATAGATGTTTGTTCTCTGTAGGTAAAACTCAGGTTACCCAGTCCTGGTTATGCTTTTGATTAGAAAGCACTATTATTTATGCTGCTCTTCCTGCTAAACTTTTCACTGCTCATCTCTCAACCAGAGAAAGTTCTTAGTCCATACTGATCAGGGAATTTAAATGCAAAACAGCAACAAAATAAAAATTCCTATGCAGACCCCTCAAAATGTAATTCATATCCAATTATTGAAGCTTTGAGCTCGAATGAACCAGACTTGATGTTTTATTGTTTTTTAATGTATATTTTGTTTTGATGTAATAGATATTTATCAACAGCCCTCTTTAAAGAGGACATTCCCTAAAATAGTTAAATTATTATGTACAAAAAGGAGAGGTGTATTCTTTGACTTTGTCAATATGATAGTAACAGTAAACCATTATATTTGATAAGTTAGTTACCTTTCCATATTGACTTTATTTACATTATTGTAGTCACATATGTTTATCTTGTACCTCTGCTTTTTTCACTCTGCATTTCTTCTGGGTTCAATCTGGAAGACTTCTCAATAAATTTCTCCGTGGCTTCTGCCCTGTTGCTGAAAGTAACCAACATATCAATGTGTTAACATAGAGTGGGATTATTAAATATATGTAAAGATGCAGGTGGCAATGTATTAGTTATATCCCATTTTCAAGTGGGTGCCAGGCCTTCCTCCTTCCCTCCAGAAGATGAGTCACAGCCCCTGAAAGTGAACTCACATCACTGATAGGTGAAGTTTCAGTAACATGGGTGAAGTTGAGGACCACCAAATTGGTCCTGTGAACGTGAAGAGCAAAGGCAAAATCAAGGAAGAGGAGGATGAAGAACAGTTTAGACTCTCTGGGTAGGAATTTCTCTAGTCTCTCCATGTAGGCTTATTATATTTTTTAATACAACAAACACAAGATCAGGTCAAGTCAGCAAGCATTTATTAAGTGCTTACCATATGATAGAGTGCTAAGCACTAGAAATACAAATAGGCAGAAAGACAGTCCCTGTCTTCAACAAGCATTATAATGGCAGAAGATAACACATAAAAGGCAATTGAAAATGAGGGGTAGGAGGTGAAGGCAGCATGGTAGGAGTGCAGCCTGGAGAGGAAGGAAAATATGATTGGCTTGGGTCTCTTAAAATGGAGGTGTTGGGAGGAATCAGCCAATCAGAAGGAGGAGGGGTGCCTTTCAGTGTGAGAAGTATCTGGGTAGAGTGGACTTCCAGGCTGGAGACATTTCTGAGAGGATTAGGAGTGCAGCCTGGAGAGGAGTGACTCTAGGGGCACTAAACAGACTTTTAAAATTTATGCTGCTGTTTATTGTTTTTCCTTTCTCCTCTCCCTTCTCCCTCCCAGCCCCAAGGGTAGGACCCATATCCTGTCATGGCTGTGAGCTGTGGCAAATAGGCATGGGCAAATTTTATGGTACAGAGGTAGTTAGGTGGCATAGCGTGTACTTTGCTAAACTCAGAGTCAGGAAGACCTGAGTTCAAATTCTGCCCTCATCTGCTTCCTAACTTTGTGATCCTAGGTAAATCACTTAATCTTTCTCAGCCTCGATCTCCTCATCTGTAAAATGGGGATAATAAAATGGACTGTCATAAGGGTCAAATGAAGTAATATCTAAAGTGCTTTGCAAACTTTAAAGCACTGTATAAAAGCTCACTATTATCATAAAAACTTTCCTGATTTGGAAGAGTGTGTAATACCATGGGTGGGAAATCCTACCAGGTTAGGAGCTAGAATTTTCATATGAAAAAGCAAAAGTTTGTCACCAGGTTGTAGTCTAGAACCTGGTGCAGTTGCAGGGTCCACAGGAGGATCAACAGAATCAAGGGGATCAGAGAAAACTGAATCCCAGGCTAAGCTGCAGAGATTTCTTTATCAGAGGAGGCAACAAATATAAGAGTTTAGCAGAGTCTTCTCTTTATTTGCTAAACTCACTGTCAGACTATTTGTGGCTGCATACAGGTTACTCTGCCCTCCAGCTGCTGAAATGCCTCAGCAGGATGACTGAACTCTAGGGGCAACTAACCCTCTTCAGTGGTTTGCCTTGGCATTACCACTCCCTTCCACCCTCTTTATATTCCACTTCTTTTCCCTGACTTTTTCCCCCCTTAACTTAATTTCCATTTTAATTATAAATTTTATGGGGACAGGTAGGTGGTGCAGTGAATAGAGTACTGGGCCTGGAATCATTGAAGACCCAAGTTCAAATCCAATCTCAGACACTTACTAATTTTGTGACCCTGGGCAAGTCACTGAACCTCTGTTTGCCTCAGTTTCCTCAACTGTAAAATGGAAGGGGGGGAGTTATTCTAGCACCTGCCTCCCAGTGTTGTTGTGAGGATTAAATAGGATAATAAATTTGTAAAGTGCTTAGCACAGTGCATGCCATGCAGTAGGCAGTATGTAAGAGCTTATTCCTTTCTCCTACATGAGATGTTTGCTGGACTCTTAGAAATCTCAAATTCTTTCCCCGTTTGGTGGGAGTAGGGGGAAGGGGAAGGATGAGGTGAGGAGGTGTGGAAGTGGGTACAGCTCCAGGGTGACGTTATAATTCTGGAACAGTAGGTTAGATCCCTGGGAAAGGTAGGGGCACATTATGGGGTAATGTTTTCTTGTCTACCTATAGGCTCAGATTCACATCCTTACTGGAATTCTTTGTTATAGGAATTCTTTGTAGAACAGTCTAGTTCTTTGTTTGATACTAGCAAAGCATATATTCTCAGGGGAACCCTGTATGAGGGACAGGAGTTGTAGAATAAAATGTGTAATTAAAGCAGTCTCTCTGAATTTGAATTCCATCTGTCACTTTTAACAACCCTGGAGCCATGGCAGGCAAATCTGGGGAGACCCTGATTCAGGAGAAATTTGGTGGCTTGAAAGATTCTTTTGTCTTTGAAGTTATTTTAAAATTTGGTGGTGATGGATATGGGTGAGTTAAGTTTTTAGCTTTTTATTTTTAGAGTTCTATGGATTTTTCTGTTGGCAAAATATCATTTATTTTTCTTGATTCTGGAAAGTTCTTAAATAATTTTTTTACAATAAGTGATCAAAGGTTGGCACATGTGAACAATCAGTCATTCTAGATGTTTCTACCTGTCTTCTTCATATGGGAGAGGAAAAATTCTTTTCAAAAGTTAAAAAAGGATGGATTTGATTTTTTTGTCATTATGGTGGGGGAGGAGGGTTTAATGCGGTTTTTAAAAAAATTTAATACAGACAACATTTTCATTAAAAAAGACTAATTCTAAAAATGAATTAATATAATGGGAATCTAAAGCTTATTTGGCTGATGTATTCTCTCCATGTAGAGGACTCTGGGTAGATGGTTTCTGGGAGAATTGTGATGACATGCAAGAGACTATAGAGCATATAGGGATAATTCTGTAACTGGTTCCACTTCATGCAATGGAGGAGAAGCTCTTTGATTGACTGTTAAGGTATTTAGAAAGCCCTGTCAGCTTCATTTACTGGCACTTTGCCTTGTCCCCTTGTAGGACATCTCAGAGACTCCTTCACTCAGGATATTGGTGAAGGGAGTGGAGTATCTGAGAGTTTCAAAATGTCAGCAAGGAAGCCACAGGAATCCCAGAGTCAGACCAGGTACTTAAGCCAGCTCAGTACTGATGTACCAAGGAGCAAGGAATGGTCTTTAGGTCTCTCCTCCCCTGATCTTCTGGTCCTCCTCCCAGTAGAAGCTGATATGAGGACCTGTCCAACACCACTTACTACCTTTGGATTTGAATGTGGTAGGACCAATGCTGTGTTGGAACTGAGCTAAGATTTGAACCTCCTTCCCCAGAGACTGAGGTGTTATAGGCCAATGTGCCCTTGGAGGTATTGGGGTAAAGGGATGTCTGTACTTGTTCTTGGTATATCTTTGGAGTAAATATCCTTTTGTAAAAGTCATTGTTAAATGGTTAAATTGAATTGAGGTGCTAGTCATTGTCCCCTAACAGTGGGGAGAGAAAATATCTGGCATAGACCGTTAGGAGAAGAACATGCCAACCCTTCTGGAACCCTTAAAGCAAATGTGGCAGCCTGGCTAGGAGAGAGGGCCAGAACATGTGTTCCATTAAATTTTGAAATAGACAAAAGCTTCTTTAGAATAGTGTTTTTAAGCCAATTTTCCTCAGAAATATTAGGCATAGGGTCCTGTTCTCCAAATTGGACTGTCAGGGTCATTTGTGGCTACTTTTTTTTAACCCTACCTTAATCCTGTTGCCTTTTTCCTGACAATCTTTCTGTCTCTTTCTTTTCTGTCCATACTTAAATTTGTTTCAATAGACATTTATTAAATGCCAGCTTTGTGCTGGATACAGAGATAAAAATGAAAAAGAGTTCCTGCCCTGAAGGACTTTCCATTTCAGTGGGGGGATGTAACACACATTTACAAAAGGAAATATAAAGTAATTTGAAGAGGTAGAGAGCATTAACAACTAGAACGGCTGGGGTGGGGGTAGGGTGATGCCTGAGCTGAACCTTGGAAGAAGAAAAGGATGCTGAAAGTGAGGTTTAAGGAGAAGTGTGGGAGACAGCTGGGAGCACATGGACAGATAGGAGATGAAATGTCAAGGACAAGAAATAGTGACTTGATTCTAGTTTAATGGAGTGCAGATATAGGAATCATGGGAAATAAATTTGAAAAGGGAGGGTGGAGGCCAGATGATTAAAGCCTTCAATTTCAGGTCAAGAAATTGGTATTTTATCCTAGAGGCAGAAGGAAGTCACTGAAATAGGAAGGCTATTCTTAATCACTATATGGAAGCTGTATTGGACAAGGAAGAAAGTAGAAATTAAATCAGAAGACTGATATAATTGTGTGGGTGAGAGGTGATGAAGCTCTCAGGATGATGGTTATGTTAATGGAGTGGAATATATATGTGTATATGTGTATATATGTAGATTTAAAATATATATACATACATATTTCTCCATTTTGTACATGAGGCTATCAAAGGCCTTACTGAAATCTAGAAATAATATGTTCTATGGTGGTTACCAGTATCATTGTTTCCTGTCATATATAAACCATTTATTTAATAATCTCTTCTATAATTTTTTTTTGGCTAGGCAGTGGGGTTAAGTGACTTGTCCAGGGTCACACAGCTAGTAAGTGTCAAGTGTTTGGTCTGAGGCCACATTTGAACTCAGGTCCTCCTGACTCAGGACTGGTGCTCTATCCACTGCGTCACCTAGCTGCCCCATCTTCTATAATTTTGGTGGAAATCAACAATAAACCTTAATAATGAAAAACCTATCTCTTTGCCCTTCATGAAAATTATAGGCAAATCAAGGCAAGAATTTATCAGTTCTAATTTTAGTGGAATAAGATGTACAAGAGATCAGAAAATCACAGAATTTTGAAGTTGGAAAGGGTCTCTATGACCATCTAGTCTATCCTACATCTGAAAAGGAATCCATACAGTCACATCCAAAAAGGGCTCATCCATCCTCTGCCTGAAGACTTCCAATGGGGGAGAATCCAGTACTTTTTGTGGCAACCCATTCTACTTTTGGGTACCTCTAATTACTAGGAAAGTTTTGTAGACACAGTGCTTAAATTTGCCTCATTGTGACTTCTACCAATGACTTTTGGCTCTGCCATCAGGGGCCAAACACAAGTCCAGTCTCTCTTCCACATTGTAGCCTTTAATAAGGTGTTTTTATAGCATTTTATGTACTATGTTGGTGATTTTCAGTTTGGTTAATTCAATTTGGTTAAAGAGAGAAGTGATTATCATTCCCATTTTGCAGATGAGAAACTTGAAGCAATAAGTAGTTAACCTTGCTGAGAGAGAGAAAAAAAGACAGAGACAGGGATAAAAGGGGAGAGAGAAAGGGGAGGCGGGGAAGGGACAGATCCACCTGCCCTGTTTCCTATTAAATTGCTTTGTCCCTTCTGTGTTTCGTTCTGTTTTTTCTGTAGTCAACTGGTAACTACATGTCAAAACTCTGACTTGTTTTCCCCAAAGGCATGCCATATATCAGCAGAGCAGTGAAAACTTCCAAGATGAGTGTACCAAGATGCTAGTTGGCAACATTGTTATAACCCGATACAACAATCGTACCTATCGTATTGATGATATTGACTGGAATAAGACTCCAAAAGATAGTTTCGTAATGTCTGATGGGAAGGAGATTACATTCTTGGAATACTACAGGTAGGAAAGACTAAGTGTGAACCCAGAGAAGGAAGAGAATGAAGGAACTTTAATCTCATTGTAGAGTATGATTTTTCTTAAATAATAAGCTAAGTAGTAACTCTCAAGATATTTGGCATGAATATGCTATCTTTTAAACTTAAATCTCCCTGCTCATTGGTAGTTTCTCCTGTCAGGAAGACCTGACTCCAAATCCAGCCTCAGACACTTATCAGCTGTGTGACCCTGGGAAAGGCACTTGGCCTTTGTCTGTCTTTTCCTCATCTGTAAAATGGGGGTAATAATAGTAAGTACCTCCCAGAGAATATTTGTAAATCATTTTGCAAACCTTAAAGTGCCATATATTTAAATGGTCACTATTATCATAATTATTATTTTGGTATAGTTGGTTGGGTAAGGAGGCTGGATGAAGAAATCATTAAAATAACTGAGCTAATGATTTGTTCATATTTAGTCCTGTCTGGTTAACAAAGCCTTTAACCAGGTGGCAGTAGATTACAAACTCTTTGTAGACTAAATACCTTACGTTACCACCACTTAATTTACATAGAAAATTGATCTTTCTTTTTGACACTATTGATAAATGATGAGCTCTTCCCAATGGATTTCTGACAAGGACTGTTATGCAAATATTATGCTATAGAACTGCTTAAGAAGCTTAGTTAGTGGAACTTGTCACTTTCGGAACATAAACGTTCTTCTAAACACTTCCTCTGCCTCTGCCTTTCTCTAGCAAAAACTATGGAGTCGCAGTCAAAGAGGAGGACCAGCCACTTCTGATCCACAGGCCCAGTGAGAGGCAGAATAACCAAGGGAGGGTGAGTGAGACTGACGTTTACACTTCTCTGTTAAGTTTTTGGCTACTCTCATCCATCTCCAGAACAGTCTGATAACTTTCAAGAACCATGGATTTATTATTATATTGTAGTTGCAAATTTAGGTCCAATGTTTTTCATATGACGTGAGTTCTTAAGGTTTGCAATGACTGCCTACCTCATGAGGTTATGAGGAATATATTTTGGGGATTGTAAAATGCTGTTTACGTGTGAAGAGGAATGAAGTCAGAGCTGCCCCTTGACACTTTCTCATAAATAGTGTCTGTAAAGAAGCACTAAAAAGTATCTTGAGGGATCCAAGTTAAATAAAAGGAAAAATTTCCTGAGCATGAATGTTAAAATATCAAACCAGTTTAATTAGGGAAGTTGTAGAATCTCCTTTCTTGCGAGAAAGCAGTCTTAACCTTCTGCTTACACCCCCCAGATTGACTTCATCACATGTCATCAGGTGCAAACACTGAAGGCAGAAAAAAGTAGGAATGGAGGAGATGAGCTATGTACCCGACATAGATACTGGTTGGCCACAACTGTTCACCACGGGATGGCTGCAGCTGTGTCTTGGGACTCAGAAGAGACATAAGTCTCTTTTCCTAGTTTTACCTTTTCTCCTGATAACATCAATATTGTACAGTCTACTGGTAACTACATGCTTTTTAAAGTAACAGCTCAAGCTAAGAAAGTTTCTGATGTATTAAGGAACAAAGTAAAATTACTGAGATTTAATGCTTCCTTATTCAGAACCTTGTAATGCTGGGTATAGCAAATCAAAGGACGTGCCTGAAAACCATGATATATGCACAGCTAGGCATGTAGTCAGCAGTCACCAAAGAGCAATGGGAACTGTATGGTTTCCCACCATGTCTCTTCTTCTTCATTATTTCCTCCTTTTACTCTTTTCTTCCCTCAGCTTTTAAAAGGAGAGATCTTACTACTTCCAGAGCTATCCTTCATGACCGGGATTCCAGAAAAAATGAAGAAAGACTTTAGAGCCATGAAGGTTAGAATCCTACAGTCTCTAGCATGTTATTATCATGATGTAACAAGATGACTCTTGCTTTAAAGGAAGATCTTTAATCATTGAGCTGAGAAATTAGTGATGTGTATATACTGACCTCCATTATGACTTTAAGCAAGCCTCTTCATTATTTAATGCTTCAGTTTTGCCCCCTTGTAAATTAGGGAGAAATTATTTTCTTCCCAAGGATACAAAGAGTGTTTGAATTCATAGAAAAATACTATTTTAGAAGTGCAAGGGACTTGGAGATCATCTTTTCCAACCTCCTTATTTTACCCCAAGAGGTAAAGCAATTTGCCCAGTGTCAGACAGGTAAGTAAGAGTGATGGAATTTGAACCTAGTTCCTCTGATTCAAAGTCCTGTGCTCTAATCACTGTCCCACATTGCTACTCGGCTGTTTGAAGAATGATGTTGGAGAAATAGAAAGAGCCATAAATAATGTTCTTTTTAAGCAGTGAATTCTTCTAACCTTTGATTTCTGCCTTCATTTCCTTAATTCCTTTTAGTATATTCTAGCCTAGAAGTCCTGCTAAAGACTTTGTTTTTTGAAACTTTTAAAGGCTCAAACTTTTAAATGTGATTAAAACCACATTTCCTCCTAAATTCTATGCAAGCTGCTTATAGTCTTCTGCGTAGCCTATGTTAGCTTTACTTGTTTTCAAGTACTTGTCTCAGGTGACAGTGGTTTGCTATCAGTACTATCATATAGGACGTGGAGTGATGGCAGAGATCACTATCTAGTAAAAGGCTTCTTTCCTTTTCCTTCATGCCAAAGTTCAAACCTACCTACCACTCCCGTTGTCAAATGAATTAACACCACAAAGCATTTTTATAGCAGTCACACACACATTGACACTGATAACTGCCTTGTAGGGTGTGGTAAATGTACAATTTATCAGTCTCACAGAATAAATACAATTTACAAAGAAATTCATTCATGCTCTTTATACCTTCATATATAACTGCTGGCAGGAACCTGTCTCATGCTTACAAGCTGTCATTTGGTAAAGCTAAATAGCTTGTTAGACCTCTGAGCTGGAAGCTCTCTAGACACATAATTTCTAGGTAGGGGCTCTTAACCTTTTTTTAATGTCTTGGATCCCTTTGGCAGTCTGTTGGAGCCTATGGGTCCTTTTTTTTTTTTTCTTTTTCTTTTCCTTTTTTGCAAGGCAATTAGGGTTAAGCGACTTGCCCAGTGTCACACAGCTAGTGAGTATCAAGTGTCTAAGATTGGATTTGAACTCAAAGTCTTCCTGACTCCAGAGCCAGTGCTCTATCCACTGCAACTCCTAGCTGCCCCATGGGTCCTTTTCTCAGAAAGTTTTTAAATGCATAAAGTAAAATACATTGCTTGTTGTCCTTTGTTCTTGAAAAGGACCAAAATGACATCACTATGTTAGAGTCAACTTACAGTGTGTTCAGCTGGCTGATCAGACCAATACGAGCTCGGAATATTCTACCACAGGTTGGGCACAAATAGTCCATGTGAACATTCAGGGAGAATTCTCTAACTTTGTGCATCTAGAGTTTCTTTTGAGCTACTTCACTTCTGCTTTGCTCATAGAGCACAACACTTTATTTGATGAGGATATGCCATGCTGGGTGGTCCTGTGTCAGCGTCTCCCATGCCACGCAAGCGATTCCAGAGTTCTTCAGAGAGACCTTGAGGGCGTCCATGTATTCTCCTGCCTTCCATGTGAGCACTTGCGTTGTGTGAGTTCACTCTGCCATCACTGCCGGCCCATCAGAGTTGGGCTCTGTGCAGTAGAGTGTAAATGGTTGGCAGTTTAGTTCAAGAAAGGACCTCAGTACCTGGTGCCTTATCTTGCCAGGTGATTTTCATAATCTTTCTAAGACAATTTAAATGGAAGCGATTCAGTTTCCTGGCATGGTGCTGGTATACTGTCTAGGTTTCACAGGCACATAACAATGAGGTCAGTACAACGGCTCTTAGACCTTCAGTTTGGTAGTCAATCTAATACCTCTTCTCTCCTACACTTTCCTTTGGAGCCTCCCAAATGCTGAGCTAGCTCTGGCTAATCAACCTCATTATCAATGTGTACATCCCTGGAAAGTACACTGCCAAGGTAAGTGAACTTACCCACAGTATTCAAAACTTCTCTGTTTGCTGTAACTGATGGTTCCATGCATGAATAGTGTGGTGCTGGCTGGTGGAGCACCTGTGTTTGTGTTAATTGTTAGGCCAAAATTAGCACAAGCAGTAGAGAACTGATCCATACTTTGTCGTATCTCAGCTTCCGAGGCTGCATTGAGTGCACAATTATCTGCAAATAAAAAATCATGAATCAACACTCCTTCCACTTTGGTCTTGGCTTATAGCCTTTCTAAGTTGAAGAATTTACCATCAGTGTGGTAGCTGACCTTGCTGCCATGTTCATCCTCATTGAAGGCGTTTGACAACATGGCTGAAAACATCATGCTAAAAAAAAAACACGGGAGCACACAATCTTGTTTTGCTCCATTGGTGACTGGCAAAGCACAAGAGCATTGTCCATTATCTAGAACTCAGGCAAGCATGCTGTCATGAAATTGACTTACAATGTTGATGAACTTCTCCAGGCAACCACATTTTGACATAATTTTCCATAAGCCCTCATGACTGACAATATCAAAGGCCCTGGTCAGATCTACAGACATTGGCTACAGACCTTTGTTCTGCTCCTGGCATTTCTACTGGAGTTGTTAGGCAGCAAACACCATATCGAGCATTCCTCTACCCTTTCTGAAGCCACACTGGCTCTCAGGTAGATGACCATCTTCCAAGTGAAGGATCAGCCTATTAAGGCGGGCTCTGGCAAAAATCTTGTCAGCAATGACTAAGAGAGAGAGACCCCCCCCCGTGATTGTCACAGGACAATCTATTTCTTTTACCTTTATAAACATGGGCATTAGAGGCATCCTTGAACTCCTGGGAGATAATCTCTTGCCATATAACCCAGAAAATTTCAGTTGGCTTTTGTATGAACAATGGACCCCCCACCTTGTAAATCTCAGCTGGAATAGAGTAAGTACCAGGTGCTTTGCTATAGGAGAGGAGCCTAATGGCATTCAAAACCTCTTCTTCAGTTGGCAGTTTGTCTAGAGAGGGATTTACTGCAACCTGAGGTAAATGGTCATTTGCTTCAGCATTGATTGATGATGGCATGTTGAGAACACTATGGAAATGTTCAGCCTAGGATCATGTCCTTATCACTAATCAATGTGGCTCCATCAGCACTGAGTAGTTGAGATGCACCATATATCCTTAGCCCATAGCCTTCAGGACATCATAAAAACGCTTTGGATTGTTACTATTAGCATGAAACTGAATGTCTTCTGCCTTCTTACTGACCCAAGAATCCTGCATCTCTCTAAGCTTCACACGTACTTTACTTTTGATGGAATTAAATGCTGCCGTCTTAGAGATGGATGAACTATCCTGCTGGTAAACCCTGTGGAGTTCTTGTTTTTCATTTAGCAGCTTCTGAATTCCCCCATCGTTTCCATCAATCCAGTCTTGATGATTGCGAGTGTTCTGACCCAGATGAGCAAATGCAATCCTGTACACCAACCCTCTGAAAGCTGCCCACTCGTGTTCTGCTCCACTGTTGCCAACTGTGTGTTGGCTCAACTTTCCCTCCAAGTTAGCAGCAAACTGTTCCTGCTCAGAAAAGTGTTCTAATCTGTTAACATTAAGTCTGCTTTTGTTGAATGTGAATATTTAGCTTAAAGAGAATAAGTCTACAATTAGTCTAACACTCTGCCACATTGCCTTCCTCATTCTCACATCCTGTCTGTCCCTTCTCCTTATATAGGATTATGAAGGAAGTCAATTATATTGAAATATATTTTTAAATAACATTTTTTGTTTTTGCTTTTTGGTGAGGCAGTTGGGGTTAAGTGACTTGCCCAGGGTCACACAGTAAGTGTCAAGTGTCTGAGGTCAAATTTGAACTCAGGTCCTCCTGACTCCAGGGCTGGAGCTCTATCCACTGCACCACCTAGCTGCCCCTAAAAAACATTTTCAAACGAGTTCGCATACCACAGGTTAAGAACCTCTTCTTTAGATCTGGAAGTGCTAGGTATACTGGGTAATGATAGAACTTGTCACTCTTACAGTTTATTACATGGGCATAATGAAATCCCCTGGCTAATGACTTATATCAAATAGAATTTAATATAGAGGCATCCAGGTGGTATAGTGTTTATAGTTCCTGGGCTTAGATCCAGGAAGACCTAAGTTTGAATTCTGCCTCAGATATTTACTTATTAGCTATGTGACCCTAGAGAAGCCGCAGTTTTTGTACAGGGGACCAATAACAGCTTCTGCCTCACAGGATTGTTATGAAAATCAAATGAGATAATATCTGTAAAGCACTTCACAAACCTTAAAGTGCTATGTAAATATTGGCTATTATTACTGTTATGTGACAGACTTTAGATCTAGGAATTGAAAATGTACCTTTTCTGGAAATTATCTCATATGATTAAAGTAGTATTTTTTTAAAAATATTGTTAAAATCATTAAAACCCTGCACTTCATTCACTTTTGTATTTTCAGGAGGAGTTTCTCCCCACACACATGTTGTTTTCAGATATTCTTAATAAATGTTTGTAGGACAAGCCCCTTCCTAAAAGAAAAAATTTTGGCACATTCTTTTTCTGTGTGTGTGTGTGTGTGTGTGTGTGTGTGTGTGTGTGTTGGTTAGATGGTTAGATCTTTTTTTCCTTGGAAAAGTTTTATTGGTGCTTTTTTTTTTTAAACATCATTTCCCCTTCCCAGTGACTAAGCCCCCCTTGTAACAAATTAGTAATTAAACAAAATAAATCAATACACTGGCCATGTCACCAAATGTATGTCTCAGGTTGGATCATTTCTGTGCTAAACAGTAGGAAGTATACCTCTGTGTTGCTCAGTATACCTCGTTAATGTAGTCATTGTGTAAATGTTAAGGGGGGTTTTATAAATCTTTGAGGCCCTTGTAAATCCTTGCTAATTTTACTGGGAAAGAGTTTTCACAAACCTTCATTTTGAAAGCAGTGCTATTTATTTAGCCCTGAATTAGAAGAAGCAATCCTCATGATCCTTTATTCTTCTTCCAATTTTATGTAGGATTTAACCCAACAGATCAACCTAAGCCCTAAACAGCACCACACTGCCCTGGGAAACCTTCTGCAGAAAATTTCGAAGAATGAGATGGCCAACAATGAAATGATACGATGGGGGCTCTGTCTGGATACAGATGTGCATAAGGCAAGCTGGAAGAATGTGGGATGGGAGTCAGAATCAGTACTAGAGATTTAGAGAGCATTAGGAAAGTGAAAGGCATGATATCCCGATGTTAAATGCCTTTGATTTGTTCTTGAACACCTTTTCTAGTCATAAATTTTTCTTTCTGGGTTTCCATCAAACTTGAATTTCCTTAATCTAATTTTTCAGTCTTTCATAATTTTTTTCTATGTTTCCCAGGAATATAGGCTATATTTCATCAAACTAGAACTAAGGATGCCATTTGGCATTTGTTGTATTTAAATGTGCTTTAAGGCTTTACATGATGTTTTTTGCTTTCAGGATTTCTGTGGGCCCTTTTTCTTCTCCTTCCTATAAATATGGCTTATTGAATACAGACCATAGAATTTTCAAACTGTCCTGTTTTCTAATTCTCTTCTGATCTTTCTGTCCTAAAAGCTGTCTGGATCTGTGCTTTACAATTTCTTTTTCTTTGACAATACTTAGTTGCCTTTTGTGGTCCTCTATTCTCCATCCTGTCCTTTCTTTTCATTCTTTATATATTAATTATGGTTATCTTGTAGTGCTCTTACCCTCAGAATCTCTGGGTTGGAAGAGCCCTTAGAGACCAGTTAGTCCTACCTCTCCCTGGCCATGGCAGCTTATGCCACTTTGGGACAGCTCTGTTGGTTAGAATGTTTTTCTTTACATCCAGCCTAAGTGTACTTTCTATAACTTCTCTCTAGTGATCCAAGTTCTGCCTTCTGGAACTCAGCAGAACAAGTTTTTGCCATGAAAACCTTTCATATGCTTAGAGATAACTGTAACGCCTCCCTCCACCGTAATGACAAATAAACCCATCAACTTGTTTCTCAGAATTAAAAATTAGTCGTTTCTTCAGCAGATCCTCAGGTCACATTATTTTTTAGTGCCTTTGCCGTCTTAGAAACACTTAAGTTTGTCAGTGTCCTTCCTAAGATATGACCCCCCAAAATCCATGGAAGAAGGTCATATTCTAGATGGGCTCTGACCAGGGCAGAATGTAATGGGACCCACCGGCTCCCTCATGCCGAACACTGTGGCTCAAGATAGCACTTGTTTTGGCCATCATGTCACACTGTTAACTAGTAATAAGCTTCCAGTCCACTGAGATTCTGAGACTTTTTGCCCGTGAATTATTGTCTAGTCATGCTTTCCCCAGCTTGTATTAAGCTTTTGACAGATACAGAACTCCAGCAGATAGGCACATAGTTGAAGGTTCCATATCGCTACAAGTTTATAATCTCTTTCCTGAACTTCTTTGTGTAATTCCTACTCATGTGCAGGTAGTATATAGTCTACTCTACACCCATGACAAGATCACTTCTGTTTCACCTGCCATGTGGTAGTAGAACAGAAAAGAGCACTGGCTTTGAAGTCAGAAGAGCTGAGTTCAAATCTTCAGTTACTTACTATGTATCTCTCAATCTCAACACATCTGTAACATTATCTTTCCTGTTAAAATCCTCCTGTCTTCTAAACTACTCTGTTACTGTTGAGTGTACCACCATCCTCCCAGTCACCCAGACTTACAGTCTAGGTGTCATGTTCAACATTTGATGTTTCTACCTTCACAGCATCTCTCATATAGATCCCTTCTTTCTCTTCACATAGTTGCCGTCTTAGTACAGTTCCTTATCAGCTCATGCCTGGACTGTTGCAATACTCTGCTGTTTGGTCTCCCTGCCTCAAATCTGTGCCCGCTCCAATCCATTTTCCACTTAGCTGCCAAAGTAATTTTGCTAAAGCACAGGTGCTGACCATGTCACTCTGCTACTCAGTAAAGTCCAGTGGCTCCCTATTACCTTGAGGATCAAATATAAAATCCTCCTGCTTTTAAAACCCTTCCTTAGCTTTTCCAGTCTTTTTATACTTTATTCCCCTTGTAATAACTCTGTGATTTAACTGTACCACCTTTTTGCCATTCCTTGAACCCCCATCTCATCTCCTAACTTGGGCTTTTTCCCTGGCTGCCCTCCATGCATGGAATGTTCTTCCTCCTCATCTCCACTTCCTGGCTTCTCTGGCTTCAAGTCCCAGCTAAATCCCAACTTCTGCAAGAGGCTTTTCCTGGTTTCCTCCACTGCTAGTGTCTTCCCTTGGAGAATCCTTTCCATTTATACTAGATGTATTTTGGTTGTACATAGTTGTAGCATACTGTCTCCCCCATTAGCATGGGAGTTCTTTAAGGACAGGGACTGATTTTGCCCTTTTTTGTGTGTCTCTATTACTTAGCACAATGGCTGGCATGTAGTAAATGCTTGTTATTAAATGCTTGTTGACTGATTTAATTTCTCTGGGCTCCAGTTTTTTCATTGGTAAAATGAGAGTTTGGACCAGAGGGCATATTAGGTCACTTCGAGCTTTAAATTCGTGACCCTGTGGAATCCATTCAGATGATCAAATGTTCTTCACTGTGTGTTTTTCCTTGAGTCCCTAGATTTTCATATACATCTTAATATTTAAAAAAAATCTTGATCTAATTCATAAGAGTTTAGGCAAATTTATTTTTATGGACCTTGTTGGGTATATTCCATTCTAGTCCAAGAGCTCTTCCTTCCCGTCTTTCTGTATCCCTTTTGTTCTTAGCGTGTATCTACTCTTTTTAGTTTTTGCCTCTTATAACATTAGCTGTTTTTATTCTAGTACTTAGAGTGACCTTTGTTTAACATTAGCCTTTAGCTTCATAAAATATTGCCCTATGAAACATATTCTTTTTCTCCTTTGCTTTTTCTTTCATTCCAGTATTTATTCTTTGTTAGTCATCTCTTTACCTTGAAGAAACCCTTTGGAATCCAGTTGTTATATTCATATAAAGCACCAGTAGGTTCTAATTAAAAAGATTTCTTTTCTCTTAGGTGGCTATAATACATAGTATGTAATACTTTTCATATTATCACATAACTTGAAAAATAAAATGTTCATCAGGTCTGAAGGAGAAAGGTTGTTAACTGAGTTAGGGATCAGATAAAATTTCATGGAAGAAGTATCATGTGAGAGGCTACAAACATTGCATAGGAATTCAGGTGAAGAGGAGAAGGAAAGGCATTCAAAGCATAGAAGGCAATGTGAGCAAAAGAAAGGGGGTTGGAAAGTAGTGTTTCTTTGGATGGCAGAGAATAGTTCATTTTGGAATGTAGGATGTGTGGTGGGGGCAGCATGAGACAAGGCTGGGAAGTTAGGGTGGCACAGGTTGGGGGGCCTTGAATACCAGGCAAAGGCATTTGAACTTCACTCAGGAGGCTCTAGGGAGTTCCAGAAGCTTTTGAACAGAGGGGTGGCATGAAGAAAGATTATTCTGGCAGCAGTAAGGATGTCTCTTGGGGGCATTGTTGGAAGTGTGGGGTAGGGGGGATTCCCTAGAAATTTCACCTCCATTTGGAAGGTGATTACATGCCCAGGTCAGCGTTAACACATTCCTTAACAGTTTCCTTATTTCTTCTGACTCAGTGACTGTGTTTATCCTGAAATTGCCAGTCTCAGAACCCATAATGGGATCAGTACACTGTAATTGATCTGCCTACAACTCTATTGGGCAGTGTCAAACTTACATATAAGTGATTTAGGGTCCTTTGTTCCTCAGAATTATTATTTTTTATTTAGATTTCAGGGCGTGTTCTACCGATGGAAAGAATAAACTTGAGAAATAGTTCATTCATCACATCTCAGGACTTAAACTGGACTAAGGAAGTAACCCGAGAAGCTTCCATTTTGACAGTAAGTAATTTGTTGAACTGACAAATAGAATGTTAGCATTCCTGAGGCTCTGAAAGGCAAAGCAAGAATATTTCGTTGTCATTTTTGTAAAGAGACTGCCAGACAAATGGTAAATTGTGGATTCTGAATTCCCATCCCAAAGGACTCACCTCCTGTGCTAACTCACTGGCTGGTAAGGCAGCAGAAGCAGTACTCTCACTGATCATGTTGAATTTTTGTTGGTCTGGCTGAAGGACAGTGAGTGAATTGTATTTATGGCTGACAAGGGAGTCCATTGCCCTCTTTTACACTTTTTTTCCCCAAGGATATAAAAAAGGATCCACTAGAATCCAGAGTTAACTACCATATTAAAGTGCAGTCTGTCGGGGAAGACAGCAGGGAAGATATGCTCAGTGCTTTGTTAGCTACCTGGCCTTAATAGCTCTGTCTCTGATAGAGTACAAGCGATTCTGTGGTAGAAGTTAGGTAAGGCAGGACCTAAGTACAGGAGCAAGGAATATATACTCAGTGGACAAATTATAAACCTGAAAATGGCCTGCAGACAGTCACTTTGGACTGTTTAAGAGTCTTTTCTAGTCTTTGCTCAAGACCTGTTTTGCAGACTTATGCTATACTTAAACATTTGTGGCTGTCCCCAGGTTCCTATGCATTTCTGGGCACTGTTTTACCCAAAGAGAGCTGTTGACCAAGCCCGAGAGTTGGTTGGTATGTTGGAGAAGATAGCTGGCCCCATTGGTATGCAAATGAGCCCACCTGCCTGGATTGAACTAAAGGATGACCGGATAGAGACCTACATTAGAACCATTAAATCCATGCTGGGAGTTGAGGTAAATAAGTTGGAGTTATATCTCTTTTAAAATTGTATTCGTGATAGTCATCTGTTCTAAAGTTTCTTGCTTTTATTAGCCTTCAGTTGGTAATGCATGAGAATTTTCTTGCTCATGTCTACTTGAAATATTATATACATGCAAATATAGTTGGCCTTTTTGGCTTTTAGCTGTTGTCATCTTTCTTATTCCTTAACACTACTGCAGTCTTTCTTCCTTAGGGACCTTAGCTTCAGGTGTTATAATTTAGTGTCCAAGAGAGAGCACCTGATTTGGCTTCTATTTATTATCTGAGAGATTGGTGTGCTAAGAATTGTGGTGAGTGAAAGATGAAATGATGGAGGAAACAAAGGTTTGCTTTTCTGAGCATATCGATTTACTAAGCAATGTATGCCAATCACCTAACAAATCAGGACTGGGTCCCTTCTTCATCTTATGGCTGGACCTTGAATACCATGAGAGACAGATTTTTATACATTAAAAACAATCAAATAAGGCTAATTAGAAAGAAACAGTAAAACATTCGGTAATCTGATTTCTAATGGGATGAAAGATTAGGGACTTGCTTTTTGGGAGGGGGAGAGCAAACAGGCAATTCCCTGAATTCAGAAAAAGAGGTCCCCCAAGTGTCTGTAAAAAAAGGAACGTGGAGACAATAACTGATTGATCAGTTCAGGACCAGTTTTCAGATAAGACATATGGGTTTCTTGAGATACACAATTGTGAGAAAACTCCTGGCATCAGACTTTGGGTGTGACAGGGTTTCTTTTCAGCATGGCCTAGGTCCTTGGTTAAGGGCCTCTAAACAGTAGGCAGAGGTGGTCTAGCTTCCTAGCCATGCAGGGCTAGGTTCAAACAATATAATAAGGTTTTCTTCTAGTTTCCACAATTGAATAAACTTTTCTCACAAAACAGAATTTGGACTAGACCCATAATTGAATAGAAAGGGAACTGAGCAAGCTCCAGAATTGAGTCACAAGATAGACTCAGTGTGGTTCACTCAATTCTGACAATTAACCACTTGTTGTCTGAATCCCTTCAGTTCCCTGAGAACAGAGCTGTTGGTTCCAGGAGTCATCTTGTGATGTTCATTGCTTAGCTGTTACAGCCTGCCCCTGGGTCAGGATTCATATTGTGCCAGTCTAGACTGGCCCATCAGACAAGTACCCTGATTAGTTAGCCGTAAATAACTTTTTTAGTTGAGCAGGTCATGGCACACACAACTCTTTTGACTGGTTAAATAGTCGATGAACCAGCTCAAGGGAAAGGAGAGAAAGCAGCAGGTTTTGAGAAGTGGATTTAAGTCTGATGAGGGCAGTGATAAAAGTTGATTACCTTGATGCAAAGGCAGTGTGACAGAGGCATGGAAGTATGAAAACAAGGTTTTTCATGCTACCCCTTTCTGAGATGAGGTGATAGACTCACAATACAGATTGATATCTTTTTGGGGGGGGGGGGACATAGCCAATGCAGGAATTTGTTTTGATCGACTATATATGTTTATAATAGGGGTTTTGTTTTTCTTTTTTTTTTTTCCCAGTGGGATTAGGTAGAAGATGAGAGGAAAAGAAGGCAGATCTTCATGAAAATAAAATAGAATTAAATTTACAGAAGAATGGCAGAGAATAGTACACTTTGGGTGGCATGTAGAGTCACAGGGGCAACATAGGATGAGGCTGGGGATTTAGAGGGGCACTAGATTGAGGGGCCTTGAATGGCAGGCAAAGGAGTTTGAACTTTATTCAGGAAGCTGTAGGGATTTGCAAAAACTTTTGAACAGAGGAGTGTCCTGAAGAGATCTGTGCTTCAGGAGGATTGCTCTGGAAACTGGAAGGATGGATTGCAGGGAGAAGACCGTGGAGCCAGGAAAACTTGCTAAGAAGATGTTGTGCAATAATGGAGAAGAGTAACAGGGAGAACCTCTACTGTGGTATTGTCACCTGAAGCGAGCAGATGAATGGTGAGGCAGTTCACAGAATTAGACAGGGATTGGCATCTGGCTGTTCATGAGAAATGGGTAAGAAACAGCTGATTTTGGATAGGTTGGATTCAAGTGGCTGCCTTGTAGGCAGTGCGCGAACAGTGCCCAGAGCTCAAGATAAAGGTCATAACTTGACCTACAGATGAGAGAGAAGATAAGGAGGAAGAGGAGATGGCGAGGGCAAACCTGCGTTCAGGGTGGAATGATTACGGGAGACATGGTCGGTCTGGGTAGTCTTTGACCCATGAGGTGCCCTATGCAGAGAAGGAAAAGCATGGAGTTAGGAGGCCAGGTTTAAGTTCTACCCTGAACTAGCTCAGTGACACTCTATGAGTCTGAATGGGGAGATGGAGACCTGGTTACAGGTACATGAAGAGACAAGAAGGAGGCCTCAAGGGTAAGAATTGTTTCAAGAAATTTAGCAGTGAAGGGGAAGAAGGAGATGAATGGTAGGCGCGTGAAGGGAAGGTTTTTTTTTTTTAGGATTAGGAAAACCCAAGAATCATGGTAAGGAGATGAGGAGCTAGTGAGGAGGGGAAGGTTGAAGATGTATGCAGGAGATGGAATATTGCTAGAATTAGGCTTTAGAGGGAAAGGAATCAGGGGTATTGTTAGAATAATTAGCCTTAATGCAAAATAGCACCATTATCTGTTTTGTTAGGTGAGAGGAGAATGGAGTAAAGATACTAAGATGGTTTGACAAATGGAGGAAAGCTGAGGGGACCCACATCACATGGCTTCAGTCTTCTTAGTGAAATAGATTATAAAGGGAATAGTTTGTTACAATATAACAAATTTTTAAGTGCCTACTCTGTGAAGAGTGTTGTGCTGAGCCCTAAGAATATTGTTAGGGTATTCTTGACAGTATCAGAATTTACTCCGTGGTGTGGTACTCCTGGTCTCTCATCTATAGTACCCATTTAATGTTCTCTCTTTGAAGAGAGAACATTAAAAAACACCCATGCTAGCTGGAGAACAACTTTACCTAGCACAAGCTTTATTTAACTTACTTCACAATGGCCATGTTGGTCTTTCTACCATCCCTTAGGGCAAGCAGATTCTAATTCTGCTTTATTTTCTGTCTGCATAACTAGAGAAGTATTTTGATATAGCGTGGAGACATTTATTCCCTGAGAAATAACTTCCTTCCCTCACCTCTATTAGTAGTAGTTATTTGTTAAGGAATCATTTTACTTTTTTGTAGGTGCAGATACCTTACTCTATAGTTTTAAGTGTTAGGGGATTCTGATAGAAAAAAAAACTATTCCCTTTCTCAACAAAATTAAGGATGAGGGTACTTGTGGAGTTTCTCTTGAAATCTGGAATTTGGAAAGAGGCACTTACATATTTTAGAAATGGCTATTGAAGTCAATCTGGGGAGCGGATATTCCACTGGTGAATGGAGCTGAGACACATGTATGTACCTATTTGAATTAAGTCTTCCTGAGAATCTCTACTAGCCATTTTCCTAGCCTTTCCTCACCCCCTCTTCCCGCAATGGGGCCCTTAGGATTATGTTCATAAGAGGCCATACCATATTTCTTTACAGGCTGCATTGTGATTTGTGAGCTCTAGATCAGGGGTTGAAAGGTCCCAGGTAAGAATGGTTTTTATATTTTTAAATAAAGTTTTGTTATATTTTAAAATGTAAAAACCATTCTTAGCTTGCAGGCATATAAACACACTACTCCAGATTTCTGGCCCTTACTTGAGGAAAGTGGTAAAAGATATTTCATATTACTCTTTGGTTTGATCCTTAAAGACCCAAAGTGACCATTCAGACATTTCAAGTATAAATTGATGAATTCACTCCCTCAAAGATCTGCTCCCAGCATCACCAGCTCCAGAAAATTTATCCTTGTAAATTCTGAGAGACTAAGGCAGTTCTGCTAAGATTCCCATTTTAATTCTTGACAAGTGTTGCTGAGATTTGAGTGCCTTCAGCACCACTCTGTCACTCACTACAACTATTACAATGGCCTTCTAAGTAGGGCCTTCAAAATATTTCTTGGCCAGTCTGAATTTTCATAGACACCTGCCCGCAGAGATGAACAACAAACAAACAAAAAAAGCCTTCATCTTCTCATCCTGGAGAATCTCTGAGATGATCCAATATTAGTCCATATTTAAGAAACTCAGAACCTGAGATACTCGATTTATTCCTCACTGTTAAGGGCTCTTTTGTGTTAAAAAGCAGTAAATGCCCCAAATAAAGGTCCCAAGAAAGGCCCTGGCCTTCCAGTGCAGAATTGTGACATGTCTGTTTTGTCTTCCAAAGGGAAAAGTTCAGATGGTGGTTTGCATCATCACAGGGACACGAGATGATCTGTATGGGGCCATCAAGAAGCTGTGCTGTGTGCAGTCTCCAGTGCCCTCACAAGTGAGCTGGGGTTTAGTGTGGGAGAATCAAGAAGCTCAACCCCCCAGGTTTCTTGGGGATGTTGAGGAGATGGAGAAAAAAATATTTTGTGGAGTATGATCAGAACTCAGATTGTATACTGGCCCTGATTACTGTTCCCCTGATTAGAGGGGTCCAGATGAGCAGCATATATCCCTTCATGAATGCTCAATTTTGCCAAGATTTAGTTAGTAATTTTGCCTCTTGAGAAGATAAGCCTCTGATTGGTTTTACAAGGCTGATTCTTGAGAATGTGGACTTTGCTTTAAAAAAGAAAAGTGGTTTTTTTCCATCAGCTTTGCTCAGAAGTATTTTCTCATTTTGCAGGAGATCCTTTTGAAAGTTTATTTCTGGCCTCAGACCAAATACTTGACACTTACTAGCTGTGTGACCCTGGGCAAGTCACTTAACCCCAATTGCCTAAAAATTAAAAAAAAAAAAGAAAGAAAGAAAGTTTATTTCCTTTGAAAACCCAAACTTGAGGTTGTTGATAAGATAATGGCATCTGCCAACTATAATGTCTTGAATAAAAGTAATAATCATTATTTTGTATTGATTTCTGATCAGATTAGTATAAAATGATGTTGTTCTGGTTTTTTTTTTTAATTTCTTTTGGTCCTAGGTAATCAATGCCCGAACTGTTGCACAGCCCACCAAGCTATGGAGTGTAGCCCAAAAAATTTTGCTACAGATTAACTGTAAATTAGGTGGAGAACTTTGGGGAGTGGACATTCCATTGGTGAGTGGAACTTAGATACCCAGTTCCTGGATAAAAATGAGATACTTGTACCCATTCATGTTAGTCTCTTTAAGGGTCCAAAATAGTTGTTTTAATAGTCTTCGGGTATCTTCTTAGCTTTCTTACTTCTACTGTTTGTCATTAGCATTGGCCATTTACCTGAGTGACCTATTTCTTTATATAGGAAGTGTAAAAGTCAGGCAGGTAATATTTTATCACATTCTTGCTTTAAAAATAGCTCTTTAGTATATAAAAGATGCAAGATGGGATGCTTTGGGGATCAGATATTAAATGAAGTGAAGAAGTGATAGGCTGTGCTTTTTCTCTCCCAGAAACAACTGATGGTGATCGGGATGGATGTTTACCATGACCCCAGCAGGGGGATGCGTTCTGTGGTTGGCTTTGTTGCAAGCATCAGTCTGTAAGTGTTCCTTATAGTTATTTCCTCTAATGTTTCATCTTATTTTGGTTTATGTGTTATATGGGCAGCTATTATATGGACACGGTGATATGCCTGGTACTCAGTTTATTTGAGGAGCCAAGACCAATACATATGAACAAATTATTATGAGAACATATAAGACATTATATAATTAATGGGTGAGTCCTGTAACTCAGAAAAGGGTGAGATCTCTCTGGACAGTAATATTCAGTCACAGAAGAAGTAGTCTGTGAAATGGCCCCTGGAGAATAAGTAAGGACATTTCAGGCTAGGGGAATAATCTGAAGCAGAGGTGAAGATGTGGAAATCAGCATGATACATTCCAGAAACAGTGAAGAGGTAGCATGATGTGGTAAAAGTAGCTTTGGAATAGAGTCTGAGAACTTGAATTTGAATCTAACTGTTGCCTCTGTGGCTTTGGATCTATATGTAAAGTGAGAGGGTGGGACTAGTTGACACCAAAATTCCCTTCTATCTCTAAACCTATGGCCCCATGAGATGTTCACGATTGGAGTAGATAGTTTGTTTTGTGGGAGAATGGATGAAAATTAGGTGAGTAGAGTGAAGGCTGATTTTGTAGAACCTTGAAAGCCAGTCAGGGGAGTTTAAAGTTGAGGTGGTAAACAGTACGTTACAATGTTAGGCTTTGAAGTAGAGGAATAGAATTATATTCTGGGAGCAATATTTAGGGAAGCCCAACTGTGGTATAGAAATAGGGAAATTAGATTAACTAGGAAGAGATTAGTCAGAAGGACCTATAAGGGTTCATCTTTTACAGCATGTAGGGGGCTATTGTAAAAATCAGCTGTTGAAGTAGTGTGAGTCTGGGGTAAGGTATTGCCATTGGGAATGGAGAAGAGACAGATTCAAAAGAAATCTTGAAGGAAGAATTCATGAAATTTAATAACAGTCTCAATAATCTCAATATAAGATAAGAAATATTAATTTTAACAAATATTTACTATAAGCCTGAAGAATATAAAAATGACTCAAGTTTTGATGTTTCTGAGAATCACAGTATTCCTGAGTTAGGGACATCAGAGACCATTTAGTGTCCAACCCATACCTGGCCAGTGAAATCCTCTACAAATACCTCTAGTAAGTGGTCATCCAGTTGAGTGTTTGTATTGTCATTAGCATTAGCTATTGTCCTAAGGGATCTGTTTCTTTGTATAGGAAATAAAAGTCAGGTGGGTAATAATCTTCTTTGAAGTTGTTGAGAGACAGGAATAAACACACCACCTACTAACTGCATTCTACTTTGGGATTCCAGTTGCTAGGAATTTTTTCTCTACATTAAACCTAAATCTCTCTTATGCATCTTTCCACTCAGTGTTCCTAGTTCTGCTTTCTGGACCCATGCAAAACAGGTCTTATTCATATTTTCCATGAAAACCTTTCAGATTCTTGAAGATGTATATCATTCTCCTATAAATCTTCTCTAAGTTAAATATTCTTAGCTTCTTAAGCTGGGGCATGATCTCCATTCCACTTACCATCCTAGTCACCCTCTTTAAGACACAGCCTACCTTGTCAGTGTGCTTCCTAAAATGTGACTTCCAAATCCAAGCATAATCCGGAGGTATTCTACCCAGGGCAGAAAAAGAAGGGCAATTAACTCTTTTTTTTTTTTTTTTTTTTTTTTGGGCAATTGGGGTTAAGTGACTTGCCCAGGGTCACATAGCTAGTAAGTGTCAAGTGTTTGGTCTGAGACCGGATTTGAACTCAGGTTCTCCTGACTTCAGGGCCGGTGCTGTATCCACTGTGCCACTTAGTTGCCCCTGGCAATTAACTCTTAATCCCAGAAGGTATGCTTTATTAATGCAACCTAGGAAAGCATTTTTTTTAATTGTCATTTCACACTGTTGATTCATACTGTTCTTTCAGGCCACTGAAGCCCTCAGACCTTTTTCACATGAACTGCCAAGCCTTCTATATCTTGTACTAGAGAAGGTGATATGTAACCTAAATGTAGAACTTTACATTTCATTTTATTAGATTCAGTCTAAGTGGCTGCTAACTGGTGAAGTAGATAGAGTGCTGAATTTGGAGTCTTGCCTAAGACACTCACTGAGCAGCAGCTCTGATCCTGGGAAGTTCTTTTACTTCTTTCGACCTGTTTCCTAAATTGCAAAATGGGGATAATGATACTGTCTGCCAGACCGAGGTTGTTGTGAGGATCACACAGGATAACATATGTGAAGCATTTCGTACACCTTCATGTGATCTGCGCATGCAAGCTATCATTATTTAGATCATCCTGTCCTGGTGAGGCCATTTCATCCAGTGCAATGAGCTCTCCCTCCCAGCCTCATGAGGGTTTGAGATGAGGAATGCAGAGTACTTTATAGCCTGAGCTGTTCTTTTGCTTTGCTTTTCTTCTTGTTAATTGTTTTTGTTCTGTACAGAGAGCACTGTTGCTAACTGGCAGATGAGGGGTCTAGACAGGAAGTCAGTTTTTTTAAAAATTTTTTTATTAATTTATTTTGATTTATCAACAGTCACATCCATAAGCTTTTGAGTTTTAAATTTTTCTTCCCCTCCCTCTCCACCACCTTCCCCAAGATGGTGCACAATCTGATATAGGCTACACATATACATTCCTGTTAAACATTTTCACATTAGTCATGTTGTAAGGAAGAATTAGAACCAATAGGAGGAACCACCAGAAAGAGGAAACAAGACAAAACAGAAGAAAAAAAGAGCAAATAGTATGCTTTGATCTGCATTCAAACTCCCTAGTTCTTTCTTTGGATGTGGATAGCATTTTCCATCCTGAGGCCTTTGGAGATGTCTTAAATCATTTCATTGCTGAGAAGGGCTAAGTCTATCAAAGTTAATCATCGCACAATGTGGCTGTTACTATGTACAATGTTCTCCTGGTTCTGCTCACTTCACTCAGCATCAGTCCATACAAGTCTTTCCAGGTTTTTCTGAAGTCCACCTACTCATCATTTCAATAGTATTTCATTACATTCATATACCACAACTGGTTCAGCCATTCCCCAATTGATGGGCATCCCTTCAATTTCCAATTCTTTGCCACCACAAAAAGAATTGCTATAAATATTTTTGTACATGTGGGTCCTTTTCCCATTTTTATGATCTCTTTGGGATACAGCCCTAGAAGTGCTATTGCTAGGTCAAAGGGTACACACATTTTTATGGCTCTTTGATCATAGTTCCAAATTGCTCTCCAAAATGGTTGGATCATTTCACAACCCCACCAATAATGCTTTAGTGTTCCATTTTTCCCACATCTTCTCCAACATTTATCATTTACTTGTTTTGTCATGTTGGCCAGTCTGATAGGTGTGATGTGGTGGAAGTCAGTTTTCTAAAGAAGAATAAAAAAAAAAGATAAATTGAGTTTGAGGTAAAAGTATTACTTCCAAATGAAACTATTCTTTAAATAGTCAAAGATAAGGGCCTTGAAACACTGATTAGAGGATTGTGGAGGTATATGACTTAATAAAATCTTGAAATTAAATGGGACCTTAAAGGTTACCTAATTTAACCTATGTCATTCAAAATCTGTCCCCCATCTCACTTAACATTCCTGAAAAGTAGTTATCCAGCTTCTGCTTTTAGATTTCTAGAAAGGGGAAAACTTATTACCTAATGAGTCAGCCTATCCATTTTTGTACCACTCCATATAAAATTCTTGTATTAAGCTAAAATTGTTCTTATAATTTCTTTCAAGTGCTTGATGGCTGCATATACAGGTTGAGTTTAGTCTTTCTTCCAAATAGCATCACTTCAAATATTAGAAGTCAGTAATCTGGTTATGCCTAGGGGGTAACATGATAATATCGTCTAAGTTTTCTTTTATTCCTCTTTGTTTCCCTCATACAATAGGTACAATCCTTGATCTGGGAGCTCTGAAATTTAGCTGTGATATTCCTTAGGATTTTCATTTTGGGATCTTTTTCAGGAAGTGATCAGTAGATTCTTTCAGTTTCTATTTTGCCCTCTGGATCTAAGTGCATTTTTCCTTTATAATTTTTAAAAATATGATGTTTACATTCTTTTTCTGTTGATGGCTTTCACTAATTCTTAAATTAACCCTCCTTGACCTCTTTTCCAGGTCAGTTATTTTTCCAGTAAGGTTTTTCACATTTTCTTCTATTTTTTTCATTGTTTCATTTTTCATTTTTCATGGACGAGAAATGTCCATTTGTCCAGTTCTGCTTTTTAAGGAGTCCTTCTTTTCAGTGAATTTTGTGCCTCTTTTACCATTTGGCTAATTCTGTGTTGTTTTGTTTTGTTTTGTTTTATGCAATTGGGGTTAAGTGACTTGCCCAGGGTCACACAGCTAGTAAGTGTCAAGTATTTGGTCTGAGGCCGGATTTGAACTCAGGTCCTCCTGATTTCAGGGCCAGTACTGTATCTACAGTGCCACCTAGCTGCCCCTAATTCTGTTTTTTAAGATGTTATTTTTTCAGTATTTTTTGTGCCTCTTTTACCAAGCCATTAATTCTCTTTTTCATACTTTTCTTGCATCACTCTCATTTCTTTCCCATTTTTACTCTACCACACTTATCACTTCAGGAATTCTTGTTGGACTTCAATACAATTTGCATTTTTCTTTGAGGCTTTGCTTGCAGCTATTTTCACAGTGTTTTCTTCTTGGTTTGTGTCTTGATCTTCCCTGCCTCCGTAGTAGCTTTTTATGATCAGGTGTTTTGTTGTTTGTTTGTTTAGGGGGTTTTTTGCTCATTTTCTAGCCTATTTCTTGCACTTTGAACTTTATGTTAAAGTTGGGCTTTTTTTGTGATGCTGTTTTCAGAGTTAGTTCTGGAAGTCTGCAAGTTTTTGTTGCTTCCAAGATGGTATGATCCAGAGAGAGGTTTGGTCACTGCTTTCCTGGTCTTCATTATGGTCTTTACCCTGCTCCCCTGCAGCTGCAAGTGCTATGGCTCCTCCCTGCCTTGGAACTGTGACCAAGGCTACTGCTTCCTTGTGACTGACTACGAGTGGTCCTCTCTGCCCAGGAATTTTGACCCAAAACTGAGGATGGGCAGCGAAGTTGCCAAACAGCACCTGGTCCTACAGTGTGTCAGCTCAAGAGTCCCTTATGAAAGGTCTCTTTCTGACCAGTTGTCCAATCCCTTTACCATCTCGAGGCCAAGAGCTCCCAGAGCAGCTGCTGCCAGGAGGTGCACTCTGAGCTAGCCCTTACTCTTTTATTACAGACCTCTCCTGCTGACTTCATAAGTTGTATTGACCTTTTGTTGGCTCTGCTACCCCAGAATTTGATTTAAAGGGTTATTTTAAAGTTGTTAGGAAGGGATTGTTGGGTGAGTTCAGCTGGGTTACTGCCTCTCTAATCAATCAGCAAGCATTTATTAAGCACCTACTATGTACCAAGCACTATATTAACACAGTGCTTGGTATAGTAATGCTAATTCAGGACCTCATTACCTTTCACTTAGACTATTTTAGTAGATTCCTAACTAGTTTCCCTACTTTCAGTCTCCCTTTTCTCCTCCCCTCCCTCTCCATTTTAGTTCCATCCTTCACATACAGGTCTGATCACATCACATTATATATGTATACATGTGTGCGTGCGTGCACACACACACACACACACGGCACCAAACAAAAACCAAATTAAATTGCCTGCTGTTAAAGACTCTCCACTAGTCAGAGTCAAGATGGCAGAATAGAGGTGAGAAATATAGCATGCTGTCCCCAACAAAACTCTTCCAAACAGATAAAAAAAATGCACCAGACCAAATCCTAATGGAGAAACTAAAGAAAAAGTCACAGTGAACCATTTTTTCAGCCTGCATCAGCATAAGGAGACAGAGGAGGTCTGTGGATCCTAGGAATGGAGTCTGGCCAGGAGTACACTATACCAGACCATTCTGGAGCCCAGAGACTTAAAGAGGATGGAGGCTGTGCAGAGGGCAAGACCAGATCCCAGACCCCTGTGGGGCACTGGAACTGCACACAGGGTGCAAGAACAAGTGCCCAACTGTTAGTTTATTACTTACTCTTCAGTTCTTGGTCACAGATGGAAGGCAGACTGGAGAAACAATCTGCACCCAAGAGTGGCATTCCTGAGTGGGCAGCAGTTGTGGGCCATGTACTTTGCACTGAGCAAGGAACAAGTTCATAAGCAAATAGGAGCAATGTGGCACTGAACCTTGGAGTGGAATAGGGTCTCAGCTCCAACTTTTATCCCTGTCTGAAGCCTGTAGAGGAATATTGAGAGGAGGAATCTAGACCAAAGGGGAGCTGTAGAAGGAACTTGAGTTGAGTTTTGAAGGAAATGATTGCTTCTGAAAGGTAGGTAAGGGCACAGCATATTCAAGGTAGGGGAATCCCAGTGAAAAAGATGGGGAAGGATGAAATGGAATCTAGGTAGTATGGAGGAACATCAGGAAGGCCAATATGGGTGTACTGTGAGGTATAAGTGGGCTGGAAAGGTAAGGGGGGACTAGGCTGTCAAGGGCTTTAAATACCAGAGAAGTTTCTATTTGATCATAAAGGTAATAGGGAGCATTGTATCCTCATTACCTAGCACTGCACATAGTAGGAGATTAATAAATATCAGTTGAATTAAAGTGAGTTTCTCAAATTTGATGGCAAAATCTTTGGAAATAAGAACCAAGAATTTTTTTTTGTCTCCCCCATAGAGCCTGTTACATAATAAATGTTGATTGGTTAATTGCCAAACCTTCCTTTTAGTATCTGAGATTCAAACTTCTATTGATGTATTTTCTCTTCTCTGTCTTTCCTTTACCAGCTCTCTCACCAAATGGTATTCCCGAGTGGTGTTCCAGATGCCTCATCAGGAGATTGTGGACAGCCTAAAACTGTGCCTGGTGGGTTCCTTAAAGAAGTATTACGAGGTAAGGAAAGCCAGACTTTTGTAATTTCAGGATCTCTTCCTACTTGATCTCTGTAAATTGACAGGAAATATGATTTAGTAGAAGTAAACCCAAATCATATTTATTGGACTTATTAAGCAGGTTCAAAGTCCAACAGTCCTAAGTTCAACAATTGAACAAGAAAGTTTCAACCTGTGATGGTGTGTATCAAACCAAGGGGAATAAGGTTGCAGTTTGGCATTATTGCTTTCCATGTTTTCAACCTTATGCCCCTATACCACTGCTGTTATCAGAGACTTAATTTAAATAATTAGTATGGCATACAAATTTACCTGACTTTTATGAGTAAGTCTTTGCCAGCTGAATCCTCTCATCTTTTCATAAGACAAATATATAATTACCCCTCCACCCCAATTCAGATATCCAAAGTATACTGAGCCATGAGAATCAGCACGTAATTTCCATTAAGCTGATACTGGGCTGGAGAAGTGGGCAGACAATGTTCTCAGCTTGTCATAGAGGTATTCAAAGTAAGCCTTTATCCATGTACCTTGGGCTTCTTAAGGATGGATTTAGCCCTTGTGAAAAAGTAAGCTATCAAAATTGTTGTTTAAGACTAAATCTGGTCCCTAGAATTGTTCCTTTCATGCATATAAAGAAGTTTTCTACTGTACCTCCCTGCAAACAAATTTTAATATCATTCTAATAGTAGAAGTTAATGATCTGTAGTATGCTTTCTTTCTATAAAGAAACCTATTAAGCATGCTATCATTTTAGAGCTAAAAAGGATCTCATTTTACAGATAAAGAAGGTGGTAGGGGCAGCTGGGTAGTGCAGTGAATAAAGCACTGGCCCTGGAATCAGGAGGAACTGAGTTCAAATCTGGCCTCAGACACATGATACTCACTTGCTGTGTGACCCTGGGCAAGTCACTTAACCTCAATTGCCTCACAAGCAAAAAAAAAAAAAAAAAAGGAAGGTGGCAAATGATTTGTTTCATGTCATACAGAGGCAGAGAGAGATAAACCCAGGGCTCCTAACTGCAGGTCCCATTCTCTTTCTATTACATCATGTGACCACAGTGTAGCTGCAGATACAAGTCTTCCTCTGTTTCTTGGCTTTGCTTCTTTCTTCTGTTCTCAGAGTCACAGTCCAGTTTCAGCTTCTAACCACCTCTTTAATTACTGCCTAGGACAGCAGCTGAGTCCAACCATGTACTAAATTCAGAATGAACCTGCTATTTAGCTGAGTCTCAAAACAAGGCCAAACAATAGTTTTTCAGTGGTGGTTTTTCAGTGTGGAACCAAACCAAAACTTGGGGGAGAAAAATCCTATTTTGCCATCATGTCATATGGAAATTTAAAATATATTTCTAAAATTGTTGAACTAGAATAAACCTAGATTAAAAAATCTTTTCTGAACTCAGTGATTCCTTCCATTTGCCAAATCCACCTGCCTCCAACCTTTTGGCCTCCATTCTGTGCTGTGTATAGCAGGAAGGATCATTTTACTTAAATATATTTTGATGTCTCCACTAAAGTTTGACTCTATTACCTCAGAATACAATTTATTTGAGGTCTGACCAAACCGGAAAACCTTTGGTTATTAGTCTGGGATAGCCTATAGACCTGTTATCGAGGGGGGTCAGAGGAAAGAGGCATCCCCTGAAGTTTGGCGACAGAGTGATGAATTTTTTGTTCTGTACCACTCATGAAGATCATCCACTAAGGCAAAGAGGGGCTATGATCTGTATTAGAGGGAGGACCCATGCTGATCCTTCAAGTATTGAAGTATGTCTATTTTTATCATAGGATTTAAAACTGGAGGGACTTTAAAATTTAATCACTAAGCCCAGCATCCGCATTTTACAGTTGAAGGAAACAGGCCCAGCAAGGTTATGACTTGGCAGTCATCACACAGGTCATAAACAGCAAATTTAGGATTTGAACTCAGGTTCTCTCATTTCAAATCTAGTGCTCTTCCCACTTCTCTACTGCTGCTCATGTCACTGAATGGCTCCCAAATAAAATTAAAACTCCTAATGATACATAGGTTTTAAAGTTCACAATCTTCTAGTTAGTCATACTTCTGTAATCTTAAATGCTGAGTATCTGGTAAAGTAGAGAGATGAGTGATTAGTCTGGCTGGAGCAGTGAAGAAAGCAAGACTGTTCATCCTGGATTTTCCAGGGTATTCCTTGTTTTAAGAAAGAAAAAAAAAGGAACAGTCTTTCTCACACATACCATGTGCCCTGGTTTTCTCATTTACAGAATATGATCATCATAGGATAGTGGGCAATGAAGATTACTTCATTGGGGCTCACAGAATCAATATCTCATTATCTTATACTTGTACCTTATATTTAAGTAGAGTAGCATTCAGTAATATATTAGTTGTACTTAAATTTGCTTTTTCATGTCTGTATTTCCACCTTAGATTATAAAATCTTTGAGGTTAGGAATGATGTCCTCCATTTCCTTTGTAACTAAAGTATCTAAAAGGCAAAAATCACACATTGTGTCCAGTAAAGGCTGCTAACTAACAAATGAGATATCTTAATAGGGAGCAAGAGTACATCACTCAATGGTCTATTTCTTACTTTCACCAAAGAAAGTTATGACTTCTTTGTGCCTCTGTTTCCCTCTCTCTGGCATAAGGAGAATAACAAGATCATAGGCTCAAGACCAGAAGGGACTTTGAAATCATCTCAGCTAACTCTCTTATTTTACATATGTATGACTCTGAGAGCCAGAGAAGTCTGACAATTTGTCCACAGTTTCACAGGTAGTAAGTGACAGGGTCAGGATTTGAACCCAGATCTTTGGATTTCAAAACCAATGCCCTTTCCATTATACCCCTGTCTCAGGATGTGCAAATGAGTTATGTAATAGTAAATTAAATATATTGTGTTTCTCAGGAAAATGATGTTATAGATATTTTTAAAAGTATGAAATATGATCTAGGTAATTATATTGCAAAAGCAGTCATTGCAAGGTTCCTTTGATTTCAAGCATATATATATACTTTCAATTTAGGTACAATGTGTGCAATGCATTATGCAGAATAAAGTTCAGAAATTGTCCAGTTTTATCTGTTTGGGCCAAATGTACCTTCAGATGATAAGGAAATATAGTGAACATTGAATTCAGCATCACTGAACAAGAACCAAAAATATCTTTTCCAATTAATTGTGAGCTAAACTATTGAAAAAAGACACATATACACAACAAAAACCTAGTGAACTAGCTCATACAGAAAAAGAACTTTAAATATTTTACTATTAAAATAAGAACCTGAAAACATTCAACAAAGTGGATAGTTATTTTATTTCATTTCATTTTTTCCAAGTTATGCTCTGGTGTGTTGTATAGTTACAATTTTAAAGAATTGAACATCAGTATTCCAAAAGAGATAAAAAAAAAACAAAAAAGAAAAGGACCTATATGTACAAAAATATTTATAGCAGTTCTTTTTTGGGGTTAAAGAATCAGAAGTTGAAGGGATGTCCATTAATTGGGGAATGGCTGAACAAGTTGTGGTATATGATTATGATGGAATACTATTATACTGTAAGAAATGATGAGCAGGATGCTCTCAGAAAAACCTGAAAAGACTTGCATGAGCTGATGGAAAGTGAAATGTACTGTGTACAAAGTAATGACAATATTGTAAGACGATCAGCCATGAATGATTTAGCTATTCTCAACAATACAGTGATCCAAGACAACTCTGAAGGACGTACGATGAAAAATGCTATCCATACCGAGAAGGAACTGTTGGTGTCTGAATACAGATTGAAGCATACTTTTTAAAAATTTATTTATTTTTCTTGAGTTTTTTTCTTGTCTGTGTTTTCTTTCACAGCGTGGCTATTATGAATATGTTTTGCATGACTGCACATGTATAACCTATATGGAATTGCTTGCCTTCTCAATATGGGGGGGGGAGAGGAAGGGAGAGAATTGCAACTCTAAAGTTAAAAATAAATGTTAAAAATTGTATTTACATGTAACTGAGGAAAAATAAAATACTAAATAAAAGCTAAAAAAAATAATTAAACATCCATAATATTTCAGGGTGACAAGTAGAAGAATGTTTTATTTAGCTTTATTTCATCACCTTGTGAGTCTCCATCTTTGGGTATGCTTTCCACTTAATAATCTGAGGGAAAGATGGGTTAGGGAAGCCGACCCATCATAAACTGTTTTTTACTAGTGGTAGTTTACTTGGTATACCTATGCCAAAGAAGAGTTTTGTTTTATTCTATATGTGGATTAGAAATTTACTAGCTGCATGACCCTGAGCAAGTCCTTAACCTCTGTTTGCCTCAGTTTCATCATCTGTAAAATGGGGATAATAACAGCATCTCCCTCCCAGGGTTGTTGTGAGGAACAAATGAAATACTTGCAAAGTTTTTAGCATAGTACCTGGTACACAGCAGGCATTATATAAATGTTAGCTAATATTATTGTTATTGTTATGAAGGTTTAATACAAACTGAAAGTTGAAAGGCAGATGAATTGGAACCATCATTTTTCTGACCAATCTTTCAACTTTTCCTACACATTTGAATCAGGAACCTCCCACCTCTAAATCTGTGGTCCTGTAATCTGTTTGACTCAAGTTTGCCTCTCTTTATGTACTGTTTTATGGCTCTTTTTGATATTCCTGACCTCTCATTATCCTGTGGAAGTATAGAAATTAACAAGAACTTTTTTCAGCAAAACTGACTCCATTTGGACCTGTCTGTCAAATATATCTGATGTCATATACCCAAGAAATGCAAGTTTGAATCTTTCTTGCCAATGAGTACTGTGCCTGGTGAGTTCCCTGTTCTCAGAGATAATAAAGAATTTGTATTATTTGGGATTTCACTTCAGGTAAACCACTGCCTGCCGGAGAAAATTGTGGTGTACAGAGATGGAGTATCAGATGGCCAGCTGAAGACGGTCACTAGCTATGAGATCCCTCAGTTACAGAAGTGCTTTGAAGCTTTTGAAAACTACCAACCAAAGATGGTGGTGTTTGTGGTACAGAAAAAAATTAGCACTAACCTGTATTCAGCTGCTACAGATAATTTTGTGACTCCCTCCCCAGGTACTGTAGTGGACCACACCATCACAAGCAGGGAGTGGTGAGTAAGCTGCCTTTCAGCTCGTCTTTGGGGAAATATGGGAGATTAGCTTTTGGAGGACACTTAATTTTGTAAATTCTTTTGTTCTAGATTCAGGATGGAAGGGTTGTTCTTAGAGGCTCTGTGTATAGAAAACACTTTTTTTTTCTTCTTCTGCCTCCTGCCTATGGTGCTTGAGGGAAGAAACTGGTAGAGGTAAAGAGATTCACCTAAGCTAACAAAACATCAGGCACAGACCTCCCTCTGTAATGGAGATGGAGATGATGCCAATGTCTACCAGCTCTCCAGGAAATAACACTGAACTAGGGTTCTCTTTTTTTCTTATCTGTAATAAAATGGGATGGTTGAGCTAGATTTCCAAATCCCTTCTAGCTCCAAATATAAAAGATAGAGCTATCCAGGGCAGCCAGGTGGTACAGTAGATAGAATTCTGGCCTTGGAGTCAGGAGGACCTGAGTTCAAATCTGGCCTAAGACACTTGGCACTTACTAGCTATGTGACCCTAGGCAAGTCACTTAACCCTGATTACCTCACCAAAAAGAAAAAAAAAACATAGAGCTATACAAAAGTCTTCAGGGACTGCCTGAAGATGTAGTGAGGTCTTCATTTTTTAGAAGTCTTCAAGCTTCTTGGGAGATGTTGTATGGAGAGTATTCCTGCTTGGGTATTGAATAAAATACTTCCAACTCTTGAGATTTTGTGATTCTATAATAGAATCCATGTCACAAGTTTGATCATTTTTCTTGCCAGGGTGGATTTCTACCTACTTGCCCATCATGTGCGGCAGGGCTGTGGCATTCCTACACATTATGTATGCGTTCTCAACACTGCAAACCTGAGCCCTGATCATATGCAGAGGTGAGCCCTTTCTTCTTGTAGGGCAGTAGTTCTCAAAATATGGGCTTGAGAATTGGAGACTTTCCATGGGGTCCACAAGGTCAAAACTATTATCATAATAATACTAAGACATTTTAATTTCCAGTACTGTAAATATTGGCAAATGTAATACAGATAACAAAAGGTGATTGGGGGTTGTCATTAATTTTTAAGAGCATAAAAGGGTCCTGGGACCTCAAAGTTTGAGAATTGTAGCTTTAGAGGTAAGTCTGGATTCAGCTAATTAAGATACAGCCAACCACAGGAACAATTGCCAATTGAGTTCCTTGAAATCCTTAACTAGTATTTTCAAGGGGTAAAAATATAGTTTAAATTTGGACAGTACAAAAATACTTAATTTTCTTAGCATAATTGTAGTCTTTTTTTGAAAACATTAAATTTGGCTGACTGGAAGAATTTACGCATTTTCGGTAGAAAGTTTCCGTGATTTGGTAAGCTACAGGTAAATTAATTTGTCCAAGGCATTTGATTAAGTTAATGGTAATATCAGAAACATCTTCCATGTAGGGAAATAATTAGGAAGGCTTCCAAGAACTTTTCAGCACATCTGAGGTTTTAGTTTGCTAAGAAGAACTCGGGCAATGTGATGGTGTGTGATAATTGGCATGCCCACGTGGACAAATAGATGTTTTTAAGCACAAAGTAGTCCTGAGTGCATTGTTCTGTTCTTGGCCTCCAGGTTAACATTCAAGCTTTGCCACATGTACTGGAATTGGCCTGGCACCATCAGAGTCCCAGCTCCCTGCAAGTATGCCCACAAGCTAGCTTTCCTGTCTGGACAAGTCTTACATCATGAACCAGCCATCCAGTTGTGTGAGAAACTCTTCTTCCTGTAACCCAAAGTGGCAGCAAGCAAGTTGAGAAAAGGGAAAAATGAGTTTTCTGGATTTGTATAGAAACCTGAGCTATGACTTCTCCAGGATCAACAGAGACAAAAGGTGGCATTTTTGAGTTGCTGTTTTTCCCTTCCTCAACCCAGTAATATTTATTTTATTTTATTTTTTCAACTGCTACTACCAAGAAAACCGTAAGTCATTTCAGCCCTATGTGACTTGAAAATTACCATTCCACATTTGGGAAGGAGATAAAACATTGCCACTTTTGGAGGTCTGGGAAAAGTTAAAAAAAAAAAAACTTTTAAGAGCCTCCAAGCCAGAAAGAACTGTAAGAATCTGTAATAGCTCTGTTCTCCAAACCCCATTATCCTTTCTGGTGCCATAGGTGAGAAAATATGTGGTCTTTGCAAGTTCCTTAAGGAGACAGCTGGACAGTTGGGAAAGGATAAAGAGCTGTTTCTTTAAAACAGGCATTACTCCTGCTGGCCTGGTGCTTAGCCTTTCTGTGGAATTGGGCTCAATTCAGCAAGCATTTCTCATTGACACTTCTGACATAAAAGCCTATTTTATTTTTTTAATAAATTTTTATTAATATCTTTGTTTTACATCACCTAGATTTCCCACTGTTTAATCTTGTCCTTCCCTCCCACAGAGAGCCAGCCCTATAACAAATGATAAAAAAGAGGGAACAAAGCAGTTCAGCAAAGCTAACCAAATAACCTTGAAAAAACTCTGATCTTCACCTCTAGTCCTCCACCTCTAAAAAGAACTGAGGGAGGTGTATTAAAAGTCTATTTTCAACCTTCACTTTAGATGTCTCTGGCACTCCAGATATTTCAAATGGACCATTTCTGTCTTTTGTGTGCTTTCTAGTTCTCTTGGTTGGGCTTAGCGTAGAGTTGCTAGTCTAGGGATTTAAATCCTTCTATTTTGAATTTTGCCTTCCAACCCCAAATACTTCTGCCTTGTTTTAGTTATTAATATGTTAAATCCATTTCTTAAAGAAAATATTCTTGAACTTAGAAAGGAGACATTTGGCATATGGGATACCTTTTTTAGGGATGTTCAAGTATAATACAACTTTCCCACCAGTCTGGTTAAGCCTTTATTTATATGTGGAAGAAAACGGAAATATTTAATTGCCTTGAACAGTGACCTCTTGTCAGCCATTCAATTTTCTAGAAAGTTTTCTAACACTGGGACAAATTTTTTAGCAACTCAGCTTTTTAAAATGCCGTGTACACATGAAAGTACAGATATCAAAATTTCCATACATAAAGACAGCTGATATTTCTTTCCTCTTTAGAATTAGGAGCATGTCAGTATATTTGCATGTACTCTCCTTTGTTTTGGAAGGGCCAGTTTGGTCTCCCACTTAACCTTTCAATCTCCCACCTATGTTGTATTTTTTTCTGTTTAAAAGAGTTGATTTTATTTAATTCCTTCCTCTCTTCTTCTTGCCCTTTCTGTAAGGAAGAAAGGAGACACATATTTTTTATTTGTGAATTTTGAGAAAAAGAAACTTTAGCCAAAAACTCTTTAGAAAAACAAAATTAGGAAGTTGTTTTGGTTTACAGTAGAGTTCACAGGAGGTTGGTGAGATGGGAGCCATGTCATTTCTTGGGTACATTTCTGTTTTTATTTAGATGTTGGGGGTGGGAGAAGAAAAGAAGCTAAGAATTTGGAATTTTAAGAACATTGAACTAAATATGTTGAATCACTGGTCTATAACTTGACAGATAGCTTTCTGATCTGATTCTCTCTGTAAGCATTTTGAATTTTTCTTTTGAAGTTGTATTTCTTAAGATCTAGTCTATCTGATGTAGTCAGAAAAGTTAAAAACAATACTTAAGTGTAATGAAAATCTGCCTTCACTTTTTGTTTCCAGTTTCCTGGCCTCATTTTTCAGTCTTAACATTTAGTAATTAGAAGTAGAAGGCAAAAAAAATTGTATAATTTATTATTTAAGATTGATGAAACACTTAAATACTTTCCTAGTAGATGATAGATTCATTAGCATTATTCCAGAATGTCAAGCAGCTCTTGGCTAAAGAACCTGTGCTAGTATATGGTAGTGATTATAAAGCACTGGAGTTTTGTTTTGATTTTTACAACTAATGCTTCACCTTCTGGTGTTGAAACTGTGTTTTATCACAATACCAGATGAAACTGAGGCATTAGTTGTTTACTTATCAAAAGCAATGTCACCTGCAAAACAAAACTACAAATAAGTTGACAAATAAATCCCTTTTATTATGGGTGCTTGGTCCTGATCACCAGCCTAATCTTCAAGACTCTTTGCTACAGTACATAGATAAAGCTTTTTTTCTCTACCTTAGTTACATCACTACATAACACAGTGCTTCTGACTACATCGTTATTTATAAGCCTACAAGAGCAATATGAAGTATTGATGCCATGAGCTGCCTGCCACTATAGATCCCACATTATGTTGGCTCCACTGGACATTTTGATGTCATTTAGATGTTCCTGCTCCACCTCTTCAGCTTGATCACCTTATCAAGTTATAAGAGTCTCTCCTTGTCCTGCTCTTGGTTTGATTGTGGGGGCCATGGCTAACAGAGAAACTGCCCTGCATAGTCAAACTATTCACAAGCCATGATGAGTGAATGTTACTTCTCTTTTAATGTGTTTTTTATACTTCAGTCCCTTCCTTCAGTTCAGTAAGTTTAATTGAACACAACAAGGGTCTTTTTCTGTACTGATGAGCAGAAGACAAAGTCCAAGGGGAAGTCATTCTAGACTTTTTTTCCTGATAGCCTCTGAATAAAGGGCCAGCCAGTTTCATTGTGCATGATGTTTTATAAGAAGCTTCATTTGAATAAGAGGCTAAATTTTGTAGTTCAATTATAAAAATTGAAGTAAAATTTTTGCATATATCTCTGAAAATACAGTATTTAACAGTTAAAATATAATTATGTTCATGCAATAATGTGAGCATAATCCATGTGAAGTTGCTTTAGCTGACACCATTTTCTAATAGAATAATTAAAAATTATATAGCTGAACCCCCTACTCTAAAGCTATAAAAAGCTGAAATGATGTAATTCATCTAGTCATCTATTTACGATTTGGTTCAATGTGTATTTATTACTGCATGCAGGGGTATATGCTAAGTCTGCTAGTCTATCCTCTCTGGGTTATTAAATAGTTGGGGAGAAGAGTTATGACATATACCAATAATTAGCATAAGAGAGACACATGAAAAAGATGTATAGTACTATGTGAGGTCTTAGAGAAAAGGCAATAATCAAGGAAGGACATCATGGTGTAGTAGAAGGAATACTGCACTTGCAGGTGGGAGATACCTGGTTTTTAAATGCTAACTCACACACAACCTGAGTGACCTCACTTATTCTTTCAGAGACACATAGTACTTAGCTCACAAGGTTCTTGTGAAAAGCAAATGTAGTAATGTATGTAAAACACTACAAGGTGTGTAAGTATCAGCTGCTGTCATTCCTGGAGGAGGTAGCATTTCAGATGACCTTTAAAAGATAGTTTGGAATACAACAGTTGGGTGACAGGGAGCATTTTAGGTACGGGGAATAACCTAAGCAAAAGCAGAAAAATAGCATGTGTATCAAGAACAATGAGTAGTGTAGATTGTCTAGAACTTCATTTACGTATAAGTATGAGAGAAGGCTAGAAAAGTAGGGTAGGTGAAATTAAAGTAATTATTAGGCGTTGTTTTGCCCAATTATATGCTAATAAGTTTAACAATTTAAGTGAAATAGAAGAATATTTATAAAAATATGGACTGCCCAGATTAACAGAAGAGAAAATAGAATATCTAAATATAAGCCTGTTTTAGAAAAAGAAATTAAACAGGCCATGAATGAGCTTCCTAAGAAAAAAACATCATGACCAGATGGATTTACAGGTGAATTCTACCAAACATTTAAAGATCAACTAATTCCAATATTAAATAAATTATTTGGAATAATAGGCAAAGAAAGAGTCCTACCAAACTCCTTTTATGAAACAGATATGGTGCTGATACCTAAACCAGGAAGAGCAAAAACAGAGAAAGAAAACTATAGACTAAGTTCACTAATGAACATGGATGCAAAAATCCTAAATAAAATACTAGCTAGGAAATTACAACAATATATCACAAAGATTATACATTGTGACCAATGGGATTTATACTGGGAATGCAGGGCTGGTTCAATATAAGGAAAATGATTAACATACTTGATTATATCAATTAACAAAAGTAACCAAAATCATATGATTATATCAATAGATGCAGAAAAATCTTTTGACAAAATACAACACATTAAAAACACTTGAATGCATAAGTATAAATGGATTTTTTCCTTAAAATGATAAGAAGCAAACTAGCTAAAACCATCAGCAAGCATAAGGATAAGCTAGAAGCCTTCCCAGTGAGATCAGGAGTAAAGCAAGGATGCCCATTATAACCAGTTTTATTCAATATTGTACTAGAAATGCTAACAATAGCAATAAGAGAAGAAAAAGAAATCGAAGGAATCAGAATGGGCAGTGAGGTAATAAAGTTACCTCTTTTTGCAGACAATGGGATGGTATACTTGGAAAATCCTAGGGATTCAATTAAAAAGCTAGTTAAAACAATAATTTTAGCAAAGTAATAGGATATTAAATAAACCTACATAAACCATCAGTATTTCTATATATCACCAACAAAGCCCTGCAGAAAGACATAGTAAGAGAGATTTCATTTAAAATAACCATAGACAATATGAAATATCTGAGAGCATACCTGCCAAGACAAACTCAGGAACTTACATAAAGGTAATTATAAAACATTTTTATGCAAATAAAGTCAGTTTAAATAATTCGAGAAATATTGTTCACAAGTGGGCCAAGCCAATATAATGAAAATTCTACTTAAATTCATCTCCTTATTCAGTGCCATCCCAGTTAATTTACCAAAAAAATTATTTTATTGATCTATAAAAAATAATAAAATTCATTTAGAAGAACAAAAGGTCAAGATTATCAAAAAATTTAATGAAGAAAAATGCAAAGGAAGGAAGTCTAGCAGCACCAGATCTTAAATTGTATTATAAGGCTGTAATTATCAAAATTATCTGGTCCTGGCTAAGAAATATGATGGTGGATCAATGGAATAGACTAGATAAACAATACACAGTAGCAAATGACTATAGTAACCTTGTATTTGATAAATGTAAAGATTTAAGCTTTGGGGATAAGAATTTACTATTTGGTAAAAATTGTTAGGAAAACTAGAAAGCAATCTGGCAGAAACTAGGTTTAGACCAATATCTTACAAGATAAGGTCAAAATGGATACGTGACCTAGACATAAAGGGAGCTATCATAAGGTAAATTAGAAGAACATGGAACATATTACCTATCAGATTTATGGATAGGAGAAGAATTTATGTATAAACAAAAGATAGAAAACATTGAGAGAGGTAAAAAGGATAATTTTGATTACATTAAATCAAAAAGGTTTGTATAAATAAAACCAGTGTAGCCAAGATTAGAAAGAAAGCAGAAAATTGGGGGAAACCTTTTTATAGGCAGTTTCTCAGATAAAGGCTTCATATCTTACCTGTGTAGAGAACTTTGTCAAATATATAGAAAACTTTGTCAAATTTATAAGAATGTGAGTCATTCCCCAATTGATAAATGGTCAAAGGATATGAACAGGCAATTTTTGCATGAAGAAACCAAAGCTAAATATATTCTTATGAAAAAATGCTCTAAATCATTGCTGATTAGAGAAATACAAATTAAAATAACTTTGAGATAGTATCTCACAGCTATCAGATTAGCTAAAAATGTTAGACACTTAATACACTGTTTGTGGAATTGTGAACTGATTTAACCATTTTGGAGAGCAATCTGGAATTAGGTCCAAAGAGTTATAAAACTGTGACCTTTTGACCCAGCAGTACCACTGTTTCTGTTTTGTCTTGTTTCCCAAGGTGATCAGGGAAGAAGGAAAAGAACCTATATGTTACAAATTGTTTATAGCACCTCTGTTTGTGTTGGAAAAGAACTAGAAACTGAGGGGATGACCATCAGTTGGGGAATGGCTGAACAAGTTGTGGTATATGATTGTGATGGAATACTACTGTGCTGTAAGAAATGATGAGCAGGTTGATTTTATAAAAACATAGAAAGACCTGCATGAAATAATGAAGAGAATGTTTTATACAGTAACAGCAATGCTATTCGAAGAGTAACTGTAAATGACTAAGCTATTCTGAGTTATATGACTATTCAGATAAGCTACAAAGGACCTTATGAAGGAAGATGCTATCTACCTCCCGAGAAAGAACTGCTGTGTTGAAATATGTATTGTATGGTTTCATATATGTTTATGTTTCAAATGTTGGCCTTCTCTCATGTGGGGTTGGGAGGCAAAAAGGGAAACAGCTTGGAACCCAAAATGTAACAAAAAAAATAAATACTAAAAAGAAAAATAGGATGGGTCTAAGTTGTGGAAAGCCTTAAATCTCAGGCAAAAAAGTTTGTCCTTATTTAATAAGCAATAGGGAGCCAATAAAGGGTCTTGAGAAGAGCAGGATGTGGCCAGCAATGTTCCTGTGCAGCTGCTTCCTTGATGGTTTCACTTAAGGTTCAGCCAGTTGAGGTAGGGTATGCCTGTTGAGGTCATTGTACCTAGATGTGTCTAAAAAGGGAGTTAAAAAGTTAACAATTAAGACCACTTCAAAAATGCTTCATAAATGTTAAAGCACTGTGTAAATGTGAGTAATTGTTGTCTTGCAGTCAGGTAATCCCACTCCTACCTCTAAAAGCACAAGCCAATGCACAGAGCACCAGATCTAGCTATGCTTTCCCCCCAGCAAAAACGTTTTTGCAATTACATACTGAATGAAGGTTAGCCTTGATCAAGAACAACATGAACCACACCATGCTTTGTCTCAAGAGATCAGATAAATCAACAGAAAGATTGACCTTAGAAAGCCTAGAAGCACTCACATTTTGTCCATTTCCTCTGAAAAGCTTGAAAGTAGTTTTTTGTAGACAAAAACTAGTAAGTGAATATGGCTCACCCTCAAATTGTTATAAAGAAAATGAAGCATAGTCATTAAAACATCTTAATGACCATGTTATTTCTAGTAAGTCCCAGTGTACTGTCCATATTCTTTGTTAATGTTTCAGTGATACTTTCTTTTATATCAGTGTTGCTCTCCTGCCCCTTCTCCATTGTAACAAGTGAGGACCTTTGTGAAAAATAAATCACCACATTGACTGTGTCTGGAAATGTGTGCCTCATTCTGCATTGAATGCCCACCACCTCTGTGTTTTATAGTTCTTGGAAATCACTGGCAGCTGCAGTGATCAGAACGCTTTCATTTTTCAGTTTTGTTTCCATTGTGGAAGTTGTTTAGTTCTCCTCACTGTCCTTTGGATCAGCTCATGGAGCAGTTCGTAAGTTTTTCTAATTCTTTTCCATATGCCTCTTTTCTGAACAGCCCAGCAAGATTCCATTATGTTGATATGAAGCAATTTGTTTTGCCATTCCTCCATCAGCGGGCAACCCCTTTACTTCTAATTCTTTGGTACTACAAAAGTATGTATATATACACATATATATGCACAACAGTGTATATAACAGTTATATACATAGAGAGATTATATGTAGTTACATTGATGAATACCTCAGTGTGTATGTGTATTTTTAATATGTACTACCGTTCCCTCTGCCTTTGATCTTCTTGGGGCACATGCCTAGTGATATATCCAGCATCTTCTGTTAATATCCAGAATAAGGGAATTGATAGCCCCACTTTGCTGTCCATATGAGTGGAGGGAGAAGGGGAGGAATATAAGAGATGATGTGGAGGGATAATTAATAAGATTCTGCAATTGATTGGTTATGTGAGGAAAAAGTAGAGGAAATGACTCTAAGGTTGTAAATTTGGTTGACCACATAGATAAATAGGGGAAATTGGAAAGTTTGGAATGAAGGTAGGGTTTGGGAGGGAAAACAATGAGTTCTGTTTCGTACATGTTAAATTTGAGATGCCTATAAGACATCAATTTTGAAATGTTCAGTAAGCAATAATGTGGAATTGGACTTCAGGAGACACTATGGCTCTGTCTGTGTGTGTGTATCTGGGCAGCTAGGTGGCACAGTGGATAGAGCTCTGGGCCTGGAGTCAAGAAGACCCGAGTTCAAATCCAGTCTCAGATACTTACTAGCTGTGTGACACTGGGCAAGTCACTTGACCCTATTTGCCTTAGTTTCCTAAAATGAGTTGGAGAAGGAAATGGCAAACCACTCCAATATCTTTGCCAAGAAAACCTCAAATAGGGTCACAAAGAGTTGGACACGAGTGAAATGGCTCAACAACAACAAAATAATCACGAACACACACACACACACACTCACTCACTCTGCTCTGGAAGTCATCTGCATAGAGATGATAATTCAACCTAGGGGAGCTGATGAGGTTACCTAGAGAGAGAAGAGAATCTAGGACAGAGACCTGGAGAATAATCATAGTTAAAGGGCAGGATATGGAACGTAAGCCAGCCAAAGAGACTGAGAATGAAAAGTCAAACAGGAGAACTAAGAGCAAAGTCACATAACTTAGGAGAGAGTATCCAGGAGGAAAAGGTACTCAACACAAACAAATGCTGCCAAAAGGTCAAAAAGAACAGAATTGAGGAAAGGCCATTGGCTTTGGAAATTAAGAAATCGATGATAACTCTGGAGAAAGCAGTTTTCATTGGAGTGATGAAAATGAAAGCCAGACTGCACAGGGTTGGGAGGTGAGTAAGAAAAGTGGAGATGATGACTATAGATAACTTTTCCTAAGACTTTGGCTTTAAAAGGAAGAAGAGATAAAGGACTGTTAGTTTGAGGGGCTGATAGCATGAGGTGAGGATTTTTTAAAGATTGAGGAAACCTGGAAGAGTTTGTAGGCATCAGGGAAGGAAGCCAGGAGATGAGAGATTTAAGATTAGAGAAGAGGGGGAGGGGGGCCTACGGGGCAGTTTTCCAGAGGACATTGGAAGGGATGGGAACAAGGGTCCAAGGAGAGGCTTAGATGCAGTGTCTAATACAGTTTCTGATGGTGATGGGGAGGAAGAGGGGGAGCCAGGCCTCCATGAGTACCAGCACAGTACAGTGCCGTGAATATCAGATTTGGAAGGAGAATGCCTTAGGTTTGAACACTGGTTCTGCCTCTCCCTGTATGACCTTGGGCAAGTTACTCAAACCTCTCTGGGCCTCAGTGGCCTCATTTGTAAAGTAAGTGTGGTGGTGGGGAACTAGATGATGTCTTAGGTCCCTTCCAGCGCCAAATCTGTGATCCTGAGATGGAAGAAACAAAGTAAGAGGTCTAGAATGAGGGGAAGTTTAACAGGAATTCCCAGAGGCACAATGGAAGGAGCAGGAAGAGTTGGATTGGGACATGGGAATGATAGGACTGAAATAAGGAAATGGGAATTGGTGATAGGGAAGAGAACAGTTTTCCTCAGGCACATGGGTATTCTGAATCTCAGGGACTGAAAGGGTAAGAGCTGAGAATTTACTAGCCATAGGACTTTTCTAGTACCTGTTAAGCAGTTTGTATTTTGTGAAAACTTGCTCAAGTCCAGGTATACTATGTCATCAATATTTCCCTAGTCTACAAGCCTAGTCATTGTGTCAAAAAAGAAAATGAGGTTAAGAAAAAGAAGAAAATGGGATCTCCTTAAACCTATCCTAGCTCTTAGCAATCACTAATTTTATTTCTAAATGTTCACAAACCATCACTTTAATAAGGCAGTCTCTATAATTTTGTCAAAAGTCAAATTCAGTGGGATATAAGTTGAAAGAGCTGCTAGCCTTTATTTATTTTTTTAGAGATCAAGACATGTTCATTTGTTTATTTCCAATCTTGCCTTTTCCACTTTGTTGTTCACCTATTTTTAGTCATGTTTGACTCTTCTGTTTAGCAGCTAAGTGGTTCAGTGAATAGAATGCCAGACTTGGAGTCAGGAAGACCTGAGTTTAAATCCAGCTTAAGACATTTACTAGCTGTGTAACCCTGAGCAAGTCATTTCACCCTGTTTGCCTCAATTTCCTCATCTGTAAAATAGGACCTAAAATAATGTCTTGTCTCCTAGGGTGCTTGTGATTCTCAAATGAAAGAATAATTGTAAAGTGCTTAACCCAGTACTTGGCACAGAGCAGGCACTATATAAATGTGTTGACTATTATTATTTTCCACGATTTTTCAAAGTCCACAGATAGTGGCTCAGTAAGCACATCTACCTATGACTTGAACTCATTGAAGACAACTAGGTGCTCTCACCATCTTGTTTATTTTGTTTCAACCCTATTTACTGTTTTTCTTCCCTTCAGTCCAAAAGTCATCCACCTTCGAAAAAGAAATAGAAACACAACAAGAGCTGCTTTCGTTCTGTTGACCATTATTCCATCTTCCCTAAGAGAGGTTCTGTTCCTTTTCTGGTTTTATTCATGCCCTCAATCAAAATTTTAAAAATATCTATTAGTGTCTACTCCAGGCATCTTGTTATGCTCTGAGATACAGAGTTGACAAATTGTTTAGGTCCTACACAAAGGGCACTCTCTTGTAGTCTACTGGGGAGAAAAAACATATGCATAATACAAGGTAAAATATGTTGAGGCAGAGAAGAGATTAAGACCAAGGAAATTTGGAAAGAGAATGTAACACTTTCAACTCTGGGTATTAATGAAGACTTCATGGAGACTATACCTGCACTGTGCGCTGAAGGAATGAAAGGATTTTAACAAGGAGAGGGAGGTAAGAATACATCTGGAATGTATTCCAGATCCAAGGGACAGCTTGCATCCATGCTTAGGGGTGGGGGCGATAAAAACATCATGCTAGAGAACCTCTAGGGTCCATTTTGGCTGGTCTATAATGTAAATGAGTGAAAGTCACGTGAAATAAGGATAGAAGGAAAGTTTAGAGCCAGATAGAGGACAGCTAAGAAGGCATTGTTCATCCCATAGATGAGAGGGGGCCAACAGAGTTTTGTGATCAAGGGTATAGTCAGACTTCTGTGCGTTAGATTATTTTGGCAGCTCTGTGAACAATCGGAGAGGAGAGAAACTGGCATAATATCAACTAGTTCGTCAGAGGGGATGAAGGCCTGAAGAATGTGTTTGTAAGTCTTTTGTTGTGTCTAGCATTCAGTGTCTGTGTCAGCTCATTCGGGTTCTAGCACTCTCAATGCTCTTCTTACGGAATCATGTCACTCTTCTGTTCATCTTCTGTTGTTCAGTCATGTCTAACTCTTCGTGACCATAGCATGCCAATACTGTCCTTGAGGTTTTCTCGGCAAAGATACTAGAGTGGTTTGCAATTTCCTTTTCCCATGGATGAAGATAAACAGGTTAAATGACTTGCCCAGGGTGGTGGTGGTGGTTGTGGTTGTTTGTCCTTCATTTTCGAAGAGGACCGTGACATCAGGGAGGTGATGCCATGACATATAGGTGAATTGGCTTTAAGTGAGGGAGGGCTGTGCAGAGTCACTGGCCCCACTTTCTCCTCCACAGCCATCTGGGTCCAGCGGCCAGATATAGATTAAGACAACTAAAGATGGCTTAGAATGCAGTGGGAGACCTTGGCCTTTTCAAGCTAAGGTCTTTAACAGGTCTCAGTTTGATTGAGGCACCACTCATTCAGTGATTAAGGCTTAATAAGAAATGAGGCATGATGAGCAGGCAGACTTCAAAAAAACCTGGAAATACTTATATGAATTGATGCTGAGTGAAATGAGCAGAACCAGGAGAACATTGTACACAATAACAGCCACATTGTGTGATGACTGACTTTGATAGACTTAGCTCTTCTCAGTAATGCAAGAATCTAAGACAACTCCAAAAGGCTCATGATGGAAAAGGCTATCCACATCCAGAGAAAGAACTTTGGAGTCTGAATACAGATGGAAACATACTATTTGCTCTCCTTTTCTTTAGTTGTTTTGTTTTATTTCTTCTTTTGCGTGATTCCTCCCATTAGTTCTAATTCTTCTTTACAACATGACTAATGTGAAAATATGCTTATTATGAATGTATAAGTAGAGCCTATATCAGATTACATGCTGTTTTGGGGAGGGGGGAGAGGGAGGAGGAGAGAATTTAAAACTCAAAATCTTATGGAAGTGAATGTTGAAAACTAAAAAATTATTTTTAAAAAATGAGGCAGAGAATGGCCTCTTTACCTAATTAAAAAAAAAATCATTATTCCTTCCTAGTTTCTGGTTTCTTTCCAGAACTCATTAAACACCCCCTCTGATTCAGTTAGCTATGGTATACTGGTATATAATGGTATATAATCTCTTGTTCCTTTTTTTTAAATTAGTGTTTCTCTTTATAAATGTTTTAGAGACACTTTTATTTCTTTTTTTGTTTTTACATCACTCACTTTCCAGAGACCATGTTGTTGTTGTTGAGTCATTTTTCAGTCTTGTCCAATTCTTCACAACCCCATTTGGAGTTTTCTTGGCAAAGATACTGGAGTGGTTTGCCATTTACTTCTCCAGCTCATTTTTAAGGAAACTGAGGCAAACAGAGTTAATGACTTGCCCAGGGTCTTGCACAATGACTTGTACAAGTGTCTGAGGCCAGATGTGAACTCATGAAGATGAGTCTTCCTGATTCTAAGCCTGGCACTCTATCCACTGCTCCACCTAGCTGCCTTCTCACCTCCCCAACCTCTTTTAATAAGCACAATCAAGCAAAACAAATCAATGCATTGGCTCTCTCTGGAATTATATGTGTCATTCCTCACTTAGCATCTGTCACCTCTCTATGAAGAGTGGGAGGCTTTACCATCAAGTGTTCTAAAGACATGATTATTCACCACACTGATCCCAGTTCAGTACTACTGACAATGATCCAAGTAGTATTTTCCTTTACATTACTGCAGTCATGTTGTTGACTGTAATTCCTGGTGCTGCTATCTTCTCTTTACGTCAGTTCATACAAGTCTTCCCAAGTTCCTTTGAATTTTTCATATTTATAATTTCTTAACAGCACGATAATATTCTGTTGCATTCATGCATAAACATTTATCAAAGATAATTGGTACCAAAAATTATCCCAGCTAACTGATTCTCTTCTAATTCTAGCTGTATGAATTTTGTCTTTACAAAAGCTTTTCAATTTTATTCAACCAAAATTGTCTATTTTATTGTATGTGAGCACCCCTCTTATTTAGTAAAGAATTCTTCCCTGCCACAGTTGTACAAGGTACCTCCTTCCATTCCTCTCCAAATTTTTTAAATGATATATGACCTTTGATATTTAGGTAATTTATCCATTGGGAACTTATTATTACTTCTCTGTTCCTATTCATCCTCATCCAAATGTTCTGTATGCTGGTTTGTGGATTTTTTCACAAATAATATAGTTTTTTTTCATTTTTGAAATATACTTTGTCATCCTTTTGTTTATATCTCCACCATTTCCCAATATATCCATTTTACTTTACTATAAAACATTTTAATAAAGAATACTATTATTCCATAGTTCCATTTCTGTAAAGCAGTGGTTCTCAAACTTTTTGACCCTTTATACTATTATAAATTATTAAGGACTCCCCAAGAAGCTTTTGTTTATGGAAATTCTATCTACTAATATTGACTGTATTAGAAATTAAAACATCTTGGGGGCAGCTAGGTGGCGCAGTGGATAGAGCACTAACCCTGAAATCAGGAGGACCTGAGTTCAAATCCGGCCTCAGACCAAACACTTGACACACTTACTAGCTGTGTGACCCTGGACAAGTCACTTAATCCCAACTGCCCAAAAAAAAAAATCATCAGCATTTCTTAGGGGAAGCTAGGTGGCGCAGTGGATACAGCTCTGGCCTTGGAATCAGAAGGACCCGAGTTCAAATGTGACCTCAGACACTTGACACTTACTAGCTGTGTGACCCTGAGCAAATCACTTAACCCCAATTGTCTCACCAAAAAAAAAGAAAAAAAAGAAACTAAAATATCTTAGTATTGTTATGAAAATAGCTGAAGCTTTTGCTTATGGAAATTATATCTACCAATATTGACTGTATTAGAAATTAAAACATCTTAGTATTATGATGAAAATAGTTTTGTCCATACAGGCTCCCAGAAAGAGTCTTAGGGATTACATTTTAAGAATTGTTGACCTAAGGTAAATAATTCAATAACTATATTCTAGCCTTGAGTCATATCTCACCAACTCTCACTCTTAATTTATAATGGTGTATTTACCTTATGTTAACATCTCTCCTTTTGTTTATTATCTATATTTTGTGAATTTTATATAGATACTTGGTGCCATGTTGTTTGTAATTATGGTCTTTTTTCTGTTTTTTGTTTTTTTTCCTGGTATTGTTCTCCTGATAATTACTGGTCCTCTCCACTGATATTCTTCCTATGTTGTACTTGGCAAGGTGAATGTATATAAGCAGTTTTTTCCCTCGCTCTCCACATTTAGTTTGTAGCAGGTTCATGATTCTCTTGGCCAGTTTTTTTAACCTGCTTTTATTATTGACACATTTGTATAGCCCTTGAAGCTTCACAAAGTGTTTTCCTCGCAACACCTCTGTAGATAGTAAATACCATTATTATTCCCATTTTACAAATGCAGAAACTGAAGAAAATTGAGAAGTCCATGGTCAAATAACCAGTAAATGGCAAAGCTGGGATCCAGACTTAGGTCTGACTCCCAAGTCAGCCATTCCTAGTCAACAAATCCATCAATTCCCTATCTTAAGCTATGGTCAAGAAGACCAGGTCTTATTTGCAAATACCACCTTCCCAAATTTACCTTTCTGTTGTCAAGCCCCTACCTCCAGTCAGCAACAATTGTGAAAATATTCCCTGTACAGCTCATATCGTTGGGTTTTTTTCCCCAGGACTTCATCGTCTCTGTCTTTTAGGTTCCATTTATTGCAAGCATGTCCTCATGTGAATCACTGGAAGTGACTGGTGGCCATCAGGTTTAACAAGCCTCAGGACATTATTCTCTGACCCAGACCTGATGGGAAGAGTGTACCTCCCTACAGTTCATGTTAGAATGACATCTTAGTACTTTGGGCCCCTCCTACCGAGAGCTGGCAGCTACCACTACCGACCAGAATGGAATGGCGTTTCTCATAGAAGCCCCGGAGGATCACCATCTACGTTCCTGGGAGCTTTTCTTTACCTCTAGGGAAGGGGCTTGGTGGTACCTGTTACGATGCTTCCAAAGTTTAGAGGAGGTCCTCCTTCTTATCTTCTTTGTGTCATTCCTCTACTTTCTAACTCCTAAGGAAGGGTTAAGATTCCCCTTTACTTCTTCCTATCCTTTCTTCCCAAGATTTTATCTATTTTTTTCTTATTTAAAAATGCATTTTATTGATATCTATTCTTGTTTTCTCTCAAATACTTTTTTTAACGAGCACTTCCTCTCTTCCCTTTCTACCTGGAGTAGAGGCATCCTTCTAATTCCTTCACCAGCTCTGGTAAGCAGACTGTGCTGTATTTTGTGCATATGTGGCTTTTACTTGGTAATGTCAGAAACACAGTGTACTTTCTGCAGGTTACTGGAAAATTCTCTTTCCCCTCCTTACTAACTGGAACAGAAACACTCAGTTCTCTATTACTCTTTGCCAACTTACGTGGCCAGTATCCAGAGGCTGCTGCGGGAGGTTCCTCAAGCTTTATAATTTCAGCAAGCTTTCCCAACTTTTTTCTGGGTCTTTCCCTGTCTTGCAATGTGTCCCCTTGTTCATCAGCATTTAGGTTCTTGCCAAAGCCCTTTGACAAACAAAAGCTGCTTTCATTGGTTCTTATATTTAGAGCTGGAAGAGACTTGAGAGGTCATTTATAGATGAGGAACCTGACAGTCACAAAGTTATTAGCAAAAGGCAGAGCCTGGTCTTCCAATTCCAAATCTTTTCCACTCTCATGCTGTCTCTACTAGAGAAATCAAGCTTTTAGCCACTCCTTGCTTCCTCCCTTCCCTTCTCTCTTCTCACCACTGTTTCAGACATCTGGGGTATATGGGGTGTTCACCTCTGGTATGAGGGCTTGCTGAGCCTTTTTATAGCTGCTCCTCCACCTTTGGTGTCTATCTGGCACTCAGCTCTCACCTGTGCCTCCAAGAAGCTGAAGCATTGCAGTGGTCACACCCTGCTAAACCATCTTGGCAGATGGGCTAAACCAGGTTGAGGGTAACCCACAGGCCTCAAACCCATCAGTGAGTTGGGGGGGGGGTGTCTTTCCCAGCCATGTGAAGATTTCCCCTGGCCAAATTTGTTCCAACCAGCCATGAAACAGGCACTGTGAAGGGTGTAGCACATGATCATACGTTGACATGGTCATCCACTGAATCCTGGGACATCACCAGTAGTCCTGACTTTTGTCTTGCCACTAGACTTCAATGAGTCTAGAAGAGAGAATGAGGCTGATTCTTTCTCACTTAAATCCAGTTCATCCATGAGTTAAGATATCACCCCGTGTTGTAACTGGTCCTTTTAAAAAACAACGGACAAACAAGAACTACTATTTCAGACATCTCCATGAATTCTATGGTTCTAAATGTGTCCTTTTTAAAAAAAAAACTAGTAGAATTACGAAGTTTTTTTTCTGGTTTTGGATTTACATAATTCCTTTCCTTTGGAGAACTCAAACACTTGTTAAACTTACTTATTGATTGCCCTGCTTACCAGGGTGGGGCTTAAGCACTGCCGAGGTGCCAGGTATCCTGCAAGCAGAGTAATGCATTTTCTTGGAAGGAGTCTCTGACTTCACTAGGGAAACAAAGGAGTATATTTCTCACCTCTCTCCTCATCAAAAAACTGTTTCCATTGTTCTTGGTGAGAGCCATTTACAGGGAGAAATTAAAAAAAAAAACAAAAACAAACCAACAACTGTTTGGCTGTGTTTACTTTTTCATCTCCAAGCACTTTACTTTCCTTAAACATCTTTCAAGAGAAATGTAGACCATGTGGCGCATGCATACTTCCTTAGAGAATACCAACAACTTCATATTCCTTTAAAATCCTCATTCCTTTAAATAAATTCCCATCACTTAAAATCCTTTTTAAAGCAATATCATCAAGAAGGAATTCTAAGAAAAATCATAGTATCACTCTTGGGATGAATCTGAGACAAACTGAGTATGGAGCTCATTTTGTTGGAATGTTGAATGGTTAAGGTTTTCACGTTAGAAAGTTTAAGTGTTGTTTTTGACTGAAAATTGATTTGGGATTATAGAGTGTGGTGGCAGAAGACGTAGTTTCCTAACAATAGCCACGTCCCTCACTTATTCTGGCTTTCACTATCACTTTTTCCCTTTATTTCTCCCTCTTCAAAATAAGCCTTATCTGGAGAGGAGAAAGGGGAGGTCAGTCTTAAGGAGTAAGCAACTTCTCTCTCAAGCTCTTTGGAAAGGAGAGAAATAGGAAAATATTTTCAAAATGCTCTGGATTCTAATGAGATAACTTATTTCCTTTAATGGCCATTCACCTTTCCTAAATATATAGATTGTAGTCAGCAGTTTCTTTTACTCTACCTAAGCCACTAGAGGAAATAAACAACGCTCCTGGAAGCCTCCGACCAGACTGAAAAGGCATAGATGGGCATGAAGAAAAGAGGGGAAGGAAGAAAAGTAAGTAGAAGGTCGAGAGAAAAAAGGAGGAATGATAGTGGTGTGTGGCTGCCATGGCTAACTCCTCCCACAGCAGCCAACCTGATGAGCCTGCCTTTGCTTAAGCAAATTGGTCCTCAGACAAAGTCTGCCAAAGCCTTTCCAGCTTGGAACAGCTTGTAAGGGCTTTTGCTCTGGAGGCACAGACTTTGAAAAGCCAAGGTGTCACATCACAGTGAGGCTCTAGAGAGGGGTTTTGTCATCAGTCTTCAGTTGTAGTCCTGACAAGGGAAGCCAGAAGGCACCTGAGCCCTCTTCCAATCTTGTTCTGGTTGTGAATGGTGGTGTTGGAAAAATAAAATATTCCGCATTCATTTTCTCTGAACCTTCTCAAACTGGTTTTACATGAGGCGACATTGGAGCCCAAGTGGAGTGGAGGAGGAAGAGCTTCCTTTCCTAGAAAACCCCTGTCTATTCATTGGTTACCTTGGGTGATGGTGATTCCTGCTATGCCCAGGTCAGCTTTGAGGAAGGACATTCACCAGAAAAGCTTTCTGCCTCATGTTACTGATGAGGGGCAAAAGGGCAACACCACCTATCCCGTGAAGATAAAAAATATGGAGGGGACCTTGATGTTGATAGTCAGCCCCTTTCTAATCTCATCAAGAACAACTTCTCTCTTCTCTTTCCCAAGGCTACATTACTCTCCTCAGCTTCCTCATGAGTTCTTTTTCACTGGCTCTTGGCGCTGTTGGGCTAACGTGATGAAAGACCAGGGGAGCTGAAGGAAACAGCACCAACTGACATTTCAAATCTCTGTCTAGATATTACATAAAATCTGGACTTTGGGGGCATAGTGGTAGAACTGAATCCCCAGAGCTGAGACTGTATTCATGGGAAGTAGGCAGACAGGCGCTGCTTAGTGGGAGGGTAAGATTGGCTCACCTCTAAGGTTAAGGCCTCTAGCTATAAATAATTAGTTTAAACGTTGGGGATTCCGGCCAAAAGTGGAATGGGCTGCCTGTAGAGGGTGGTGAGTTCTCTCTCCTTGGAAGTCTTCAAGCAAAGGCTGGACAAGCAGAAGTTGGGTATTTATAGTACAGATTCCCTTCATATAGGGGGGTTGGACTCGAGAACCACTGAGTTCTCCTTTCCATTCTCCATTTCTGTGGTTCTGAGCCTTGTTAATGAGTAACTGTATTCTCCTAATGGGTTACTGATAGGAGCTTATCTGATTTTATTGGCTAGTGGTACACTGCCCATGTGGACTTTGGTAATCATAACCTGGGTCAGCTTGCAAACAACAAAGGAGCAAACAGTGAACAATGATAGGCCCATGCAGAAATCATGGGGCCATGCCCTGCCCTGTCTACCCTACAGTTTGAGCAATCACTTTGGCAAATGCTTCTTACTGCTACATTTGGAGTCGCCATATTGTCTGGAAAGGCCAGAAGGCCACTCTTGGGATTTAGTTTTAAAGAACAGAGATGAATACAGCCTTGGAGTAGAGAAGTCTTCTAGGTCTCTTGGTCCTGAGCGCTACACAGGATCTATATTGTAGACAGGTTTAAAGCATTCTCTTCTTCACCTCCTTTAGCTCTTTGCTTCTAGTCCTGGCTTTGATGGAGGTAACTGCCACTAAACAAACTCCTTAAACCTATACCATTTGTTTCAATGTGTAGTCCTAGTTGCTTGGGCCTGAGAAGGTAAGTAACCTACTTGGCTAGGGTTACATAGACCAGTATTTGTCAGAGGGAGGCCTTGAACATCAGGTGGATACCTAGTCCAGCTCTATCCGCTTGACCATCCTGCCTTTTCCTGCACTGGGAGACTCTTTCTCTCTCCTCCCTTCTGTTTCTCTCTCCCTTTTCTTTCCCTGTCTCTCTGACCTTTTCTTTTCTCTCTCTCTCTTTCTCTCCCTCTCCCTCCACTTTCATTTCCCCATAGAGTAAAAGGGAACAGGGCAAGATTGGATCATTCCTGACCTGTCCATTTAAAGATGAAATTAGAACCCAGAGGTCCTGATTTTACTTGGGGGTTTCATTGGGTAAGACACTGTGCCAAATCAAGGACCCTGAATCCTATTCCTGACCCTGACATATGGTGTGAAACTCTACTGTCCTGCTTCAGTTTCCCTTCTCTAGATGGAGACCAATCCCTGTGCTTCTAAAACTTTAAAGTGCTTCATAAATTTATCAGTTATTACTGTATCCACTTTTCCCAAGATGCTGTGGGACTAAATAAAACATCAAGTAAACTACTCGGCATTCCAAAGACAAAAGGAGTCAGCTATAAAGAGCTATTATAAAGATGAAAGGGTCCCCCGAAGAGGAATTCAGTTGGGTGATCCTGTTACTTTGAAATTACTTGGAAAACAGAAGAAATATAATTTTCCTCATCTCCAACACACCTTAATTATAGGGTGTGAGGACAGCTGGAACTCTGAAAAACAAAGGTCTGCCCATCCCAAGAGCAAATAACAGTGGGAATGGCCTCTTTGCCCTTTTCTCTCTAGAATTAAACAATTTCAGATTGCTAAGCAAAATATGAACTACCTCATCTCCTCTGGGGGTGGGTTGGGGTGGAGGAGGAGTGAGACAGAGGAACCCAAGAATCTAGACTCCAGAAGGTTCAGGCAAGTAGATTTGGTTAGAGGCAAGTTTGGTTTTTAATTGCATTTAAGAAAGAGGCTGTACCTTCCCTGATAGACCCAGAAAGTCCCCAGCCCCATTCCAGCAAGGATGAGGCTTCCCTGAACAGCCTCCTCCCATCAGCTTTAGATTAGACTAAAGCTTATTCCCTTGGCTTCTGATTTTGTGTCGAATAACTTTGGGCCCTCCTTCCTTCTGTGTTGGGGAGTGGGAGAGGAGAGACAGCTGTACCAGTTGTAAATTTAAAAAGCCAAGTTTCACAGGTATTAAAAAGTGAGGCTAGGCTGCCTTTTACTAAATGAGCATTTAATAAGTATTTTTTTATTTATAGAAAGTGAAGGGAAAACTGGGCCAGTGGAGCTAGCTTGGGGGGTGGGGGGTGGGGGGCAGTTTATCTGATGTCAGATTATAACCCTAGCAAGAGTATTCCCTGAGTCCCTTATTTTTATGTCCCAAGGCACAAAATGAGAAGAAAAACAGGGAACTGGGAATAAATTTTTGCAGCAAGTTTCTTTGAAAATGGCCCCATTTCTCAAATATATAGGGAACTGAGCCAAACCGATAAAAATAAGAGCCATTCCCCAGTTGATAAATGGTCAAAGGATATGAACAGGTAGTTTTCAGAAGAAGGAAAAAAAAAAGCTATCAATGGTCACATGAAAACAATGCTCTAAATCACTATTGATCAGAGAAGTATAAATTAACTCCGAGGTACCACCTCACTCATACTTATCAGATTTGCTAAAATGGCAGAAAAGGAAAATGATGAATGATGGGGTGGGGGTGGAAAAATTAGGACACTAATGCACTGTTAGTGGAGTTGTAAATTAGTCCGCCCATTCTGGAAAACAATTTGGCACTACGCCTCAAGGACTTATAAAACCTCCAATACCCTTTGATTCCACAATACCACTACTAGGTCTGTATCCCAAAGAGATTAAAGAAAAGGGGAAAGGACCTATTTGTACAAAAATATTTATAGTCGCTCTTTTATGGCAGCAAGGAAATAGAAATTAAGAGGATGCATATCAATTGGGGAATGGCTGAATGATATGTGATTGGGATGGAACACTATTGTCATAAGAAATGATGAGCAGGATGGTTTCAGGAAAAACCTGGACTTACGTGAACTTATGCAAAGTGAAGTGAGCAGAGCCAGGAGGACATTGTACATAATAACAGCAGTATTCTAAAGATGATCAACTATGAAAGATCTACTCTGATCAAGACCCATGATGAAAAATGCTATCCTCCTCCAGAGACAGAATTGATGAACTCTGGGTGCACACTGAAGCATCCTTTTTTTAAAATTTTATATTTTGTTTGTTTTCTTTTGCAACATGGGTAACATGGAAATGTTTTGCATGGCCTCACACGTATAATCTTAATCAAATTGCTTTTCTTCTCAAGGAGGGTAGAGGGAAGGGAGGGAGAGAATTTGGAACCTAAAATTTTTTAAAAAAATGATTGTTGGGTTTTTTTTTTACATGTAATTGGGAAACATTAAATGAAATAAAAATTATTTTAAGAACTATCCTGAGGCACAAATAAACTTCCTGGAGGTCAAAGACCCACTCGGGCTTGAACCTGTGAGTCCAAACTCTCTGGTGCAGGAAGGCGCCTTAGGGAAAGGGAGGCACTGAAACCGGACTGGGGTTTTCCCCCAAATAGAGCCCGGTCGCACTCTGCCTGCTGGCATCATATTCAGTGACAATACAGGATGGCGCTGAAAAAAGGTAGGCTTGAGTTAGCCAGCCTACCGTAGTTTTATTGAATGGTGCAGCTAACCTCCCCTCCCCCGTTCCTGCCGGAGAAAAGAGCATCCTAGATTTCGGGAGTAACCACGACACTCGCATCACCAGGAGACGGGGAAGTACCCAGAGGCACCTCGGGCAGTGCGGCCGCTCGCCCAAGACCTCCCGGGCTTACGGATTTGGTTGCCCACCTTCACGGACCGCGAGGCTACGGAGCTCACACATGTTTAACCCTTTCTTTGCCCAGAGCAGCCCCTGTGCTCGGGGCTGGGGGCAGACGCGCGTCACTCCTCTCCTGGTCAGCGCCGGGGCCCCATCCCTACGGGAGGACCCCCGACCCCAGCACGCGGCTCTATCAGCCTCCGGGGCTCTCCCGGGCGCGGGACGCGGGGGCACGGGGGCGCGAGGCGGGGCCGGGGCCAGGAGGAGGGGCGGGGCCGGGCCGGGGCTCCGCGGTGGGTGGCCCCTCGCTGCTGACGCGCGGTGTATATAGTCGGGCATGCGCGCGGTGGCGGGAGACAGGCGGGGGGGCCGGGGGCGGGGAAGGGGGGCGCTCGAGCTTGCAGCCGGTCCGAGTGCGTAGAGCTGTCGCCGCCGCCGCTTGTCATCGCCGCGGTCCCGGAGGGCCCAGCCGGTGCCGGGGAGCGCCGAGAAGCGGGGACCAGCGCCGCGGAAGCTGCAGGTGAGCGAGCGGGCGGGCTGCGGGCTCGGCCCGGGAGACGGCGCGCGTGGCGGCCCCGCGGGGCTCGCGCTGGAGGGGGGAGCATCGCGGCGGGAGGGCGAGCCGGGGAGCCGCCGCTCCGCTGTCCGGAGCCCTCCCCGCCGCGCGGAGACAGCCGGGCGCCGCGGGAGACGGGCACGCGCCCGGGAGCCCTGGGGATGGCGAGATGCTGCAGGGAGCGGGCGGGGGGCAGCCCGTGGCCTGGAGCAGCCTCCTCACCTGGACGCGCTGTACCCAGGTTGTCAGCGGACCCTGATGAATGTCGCAGGCAGGACTGCATGGTCCCCGTGGGCGCAGAGGGCAGAAGAGGAGGGAGAGAGGACACGTCTGCCTCCGTGGTAGGAAGTTCTCGGAGGTAGCTTCCTGAGGCTCTGGTTTCCAGCCTCATGCCTCCTGCCTCCTGCCTCCTTTGTGCCTGGGCTAGCTCCCGGCCATGTGAGAATGCTGCTGCCCCCAACCCTCCACTTCGGTCCTCGCGAGGACGCCCCGGGGCCCAAGAGGCAGACCCCGGGCAGCCCACGGGGGCACAACTCAACTCAGAAAATGTTTATTAAGCGCCTACTGTGTGCCTGGCACTGCCCATCATCCCACCCCCTAGCGTTTTGAACTCTTAGCTGTGCATTGGGGATCAGGCTTCCAAGAAGGCCTGGAATAGCTCTGCCTTTCAGAATCCTCCTTTCAAGGCTCAGTCCTGGAGCTGCCTCCTCCATGTAGCCTTCCCTGGTTTCCCCCTCTCCCCAGTCACCTCCTCCCCAACTCCCCCCAGCTGAAAATGTTCTTTCTCATTTTTTTAGAGCTCTCCTTGGCCCACATTACACCCTACCTTGTATTCTGTCAAAGAGAGGACCTGTTGGGTTTCACCCCCACCCCCAGGCTATGAGTTCTTTGAATTTTCTATAGAATATAAGCTCTTTACACTTTTTAAATCTTTAAGTGACTAGCAGATACTTGGCACATTAATATGAAATTAATATATGTTTGTTGGATGAGCTCTGGGACTGTCATTGTCCATCTTTGTAACCCCAGGACTTGGCACTTGGCCTTGAACTTAATAGGGGCTTAATAAAAATGTGTTGATGAGTTGAATTAAGGAAAGTTTCTCTTTCTCATCTTCTCCCAGAGCTGCTGGGCTCAAGCCTTAGGAGGAACTTGCCAATGAGGTGATAGGTCCTGAGCAAGCAGAGTTGCCAGCTGATAGAGTTGCCTAGGTGAATTAGATAACTCTGGGTGTATGTTTTGGAGTGGGACTATGAGCCCTCTTCTCTGGCCTTGGGGGTGGGGGAAGGGGCTGCAGAATTACTCTAGCTCTAGTCTGACTCTGCTGTGTGGAATACAGATGATAGGTAGCAAGCCCTCATTATGAGGAGTCATTTTTTTTCCCCCTCAAACAAGTACTCTTTGTTTCTTTCTGGGCTGTTAGGGAAGTGAACACATCCCTAGTCATTGGAAGGCAAGAGAGCTGGGTTCTAATTTTGGCTTTAGACTGTGTGGCCTACTGTGGAGAGAGGGCTAAATTAGAACTGGAGTAAGGGAACATGGATTAGAATCCTGATTGTGCTGCTTGCTATCTGTATGGTCTTGGACAAGTCATTTAACTGTACTGGGCTTCTGTTTCCTCTTCTGTAAAATTCCTGGGTTGGATAGATGGCCCCTGAAGTCCTTTTCAGCTCTGAATCTACAATCCCTTGATCTTTGATACCTCTCTGGACCTCAGTTTCTCTTCATCTGAAGAAAATGAAGGAATTACAGTGAGATGATCTCAGTGTCTAGTATAAGGCATGGCTACTTTATCAACATAGAATGAATTGACTGGTTTGTTACATACCTAAGATCCTTCAAAGGAATAAATTTTATTATTTATGATCATTCGAAATCAGAATAACCCCTAGAAATAAGGCATGGGGTTAGGCTTAAGGGAACATTTCTTTTGAGTCAAGAAAGGAGAGACAGTGTGGAGTCACATGGCAATTAGTAACCAGAACCAGGTATTCTAACTCCCGGTTGTGTGATCAGTTTCTTTGTCTAATGTTTTTGCCCATGGAAGTAAAGCTTCTCTTAAACTGTGCTGGATGGCTGGTTTTTGTAGTGAGAGACTTGGGTTAAGAGCTTCTCTTTTGGGAAAGGGATAAGAAGAGATCCCCAGCCGCTTCCTTTAGTCAGAGGTGATGGGGACAGAAGGTGCAGGATCTGGAGATTTTCTCTTCTTCCAAAAGATCCCTTCCTGCTCAGCCCAGCATACGTTTGTTCCCTTTCCCTGTTCCCAAGAGTGTGGCAAAGTAAACAGAGGCAACAGGATAGAGCTGACTCAGGAGGGCAGCTGGAAGGTAAGGCAGGAGTGCACGTCTGCGTAGGACAGACCAGGCCAGCAAATCCAGTCAGAGAACATCAGTAGTGGGACTGGAGAAGGAAGTTCCCTCAGGAAGAGGAAAGTGGTTTTGATTATTTGGTACCTAGAGGCACCAGTTCCTAACCACCACCTCAGTGGCTTATGCTCATTTGTTCATTCATTCAGTATGGAAAAGCTTCTGTGTGCTCTCGTGATGGGCAGTGAGAAGAGAAATTTACAATCTTTTGTTGGGGGCAGGGGAGAGAAAGGAGCAAGGAGAGGAGATGAGGGAGATGTGAAGCACGTATCTATATTTTAGTCCTTCCAGGATCTGTCACTTCTTCATTGTGGCTGCTTCCTCCACCAAGGCAGGTCTCAGAACCTTTGTGCATTATTAGATAATATTTAGTAAACATTTATTAAGTGCCTTCTATGTGCCAGGCACTATGCTTGATCTTAACAATCATAATTGGCATTTGGTTTGCAAAGTAAATGTAAAGACGTTATCATATAAGTGTTTCATGACCACCCTGTAAGTTAATTACTACAGGTTTTATTATTCCCATTTTACAGAGGAGGAAACAAACTGAGAGGGTAAGCAGTTTGCCTATGTTCTCTCAGCTAGAAATGGTTGGAGGTAGGATTTGAATCCAGGTCTTCCCTGCCCCAAGCTCACTGCTTTTTTGCTGCACCATGGTGCCTGAAAAATTCCTCATGTTGTGGCCGACCTGAGGATGATCGTCTCCAAACTGATCCGTATTCTTAAGTTTGTCGAAGTTATTTGTCTTTTCGATATTGTTTATAGTACCAGCTCTTCTACCGGTTCTGCTCACTTCATTCTTCATTAATTCACAAAGGTCTTCCCAGGTTTCTCTGAAGTCATCCTTTGGGTCATTTCTTACAGCACAATGATATTCCATTACATTCACATGCCTTCATTTGTTCAACCATTCTCTACGTAGTGGGCATCCCTTTAGTTTCCAGTTCTTTGCCACCTAAAAAGCTGCTTTAAGTAATTTTGTGCCTACAGGTTCTTTTCTTTTGTTTGATCTCTTTGGGGTATAGACACCAGGCCTGTTCTGAAATCCTTTCCATCTTGGTAGGGCCTGCCTGAGCTTGCATGGTGGACCCACGGTCACTCTCACGTCAGACTGAGGTGCACATACTTTCCATATAGAGTAAAAGCCAAAAAGCAGGATTGGGCATCACAGGGGCAGTGCAGGTCAAGTGCCCAATGAGTGATCCAGGCAGTAGTTAAGCACCTGAGTGATTCGAAGGGGTTAGCATGGGTTGGGCCTTCAGGGAAGACTTTAAGGGGAATTAGGACTTGAGCTTAGCCGGAAAGGATGAGTAGGATGTGGACACTCAGAGGGGGGTGGGTGAGGGATGTGGAGAAGCGACTCAGAAATAGAATGTCCTCATTTATAGGGGAGGGGAGGCTGCCTCCGCCTGCCTGCTTGGCCTCTTCTCTCCCGTATGTTCTGCAGAGTGTCTGCAGCCTGGCCTTCCTCCCTGAGGATGTTGGTCATCTTTTCTCTGCTGATTCAGTGGTGACCCAAGGCAAATCATGCTCTGGTTTTAAGAACTTCCTCCCCAACCTTCACCCTAGCCCAAGGTCTCTGGGGAATCTGCCACAGATATCTTGCCACCTTCTGATAAAGGATCTCTAAAGAAATAGATTAGAGCGCATTCCCCTGTTTTCCTCCCTGTAGGAGGCTGGTTAGGAGTAGACCCATCGCTGGGTTACCCTGAACTTCCGACGTGCCTTTCTTTATCTCCTACCCCTCACTTCTGGAAGGGTTAGGGTCATCTTAGGTACTTTTGTGGTGAAGGTAGAGTATCAGCCCAGGCCTTGATAGATGGGGAGCATTTTGATAGGAGGAGAAGAGGAGGGAGGATATTTCTGGTGGACAGACTGGTACGAGCAAAAGGCAAGGGGAGAAGTAGTAAAAGGTATTGCAGTAGAGTGGACACTTTGGGGCATGGGTTCTTGTCCTAGTATTCTCAGCATCTCACCAAGAGCCTCGCATATAATAGATATTTAATAAACACTTGATGAGTTGAATATATATTCAGGGAATGGAGAATTAGTCCAGTTGGTGTAGAGCAGAAAGATTGTGCAGAGGATTTGTAAGTGGTACAGCAAGAAAGGTAAGGTAGGAGAGCAGCTAGGTAGTGCAGTGGATAGAGCACCAGCCCTGAAGTCAGGAGGACCTGAGTTCAAATGCGGCCTCAGATCAATACTTGACACTTAATAGCTGTGTGACCCTGGGCAAGTCACTTAACCCCAATTGCCTAAAAACTAAAAAAAAAAAAAAGGTAAGGTAGGAGCCTGGCCTAATAATGGTTTGCTAGGTCCTGATTATTGATGGTTATGCATAGAGAAATGCTGTCTTTGCCTCAAGAGTTGTTGGGCTAGTGGTCAGGGACACCTTCCAGGTTGTCTGCATCTGTACTCCAAGATTTGGTCTCCAAATCTTTGGGTGCCTGAATCCTCAATCACCTTATCAGGCAGCGAATGGCACTGGAGAAAATGTTCATGCTGTTTTGACTTTCCTAAAAAACGGATTTACCTATACCAAAAAAGCAATCTTAGCCTTTATTTTATGGAAGGAAACTGCCTGTTTTTTCCTTTGAAGGGGGCCTTTTCAGTAATCACATTCTGCTTAGAAAGCAGCCTGATAAAAACAACAGAATCTGAGCAGGGATAAAGCTTTGCTAGTTGCTTCCTGTCCTCTGCTCTGAAGCCTGTGCTGGGAGAGATGCCCACCTTTTCCCATTAGTCGTGGGCTATGTGTTCAAAGTCATTGTTGAGGGGATTTTATGGTGTTGGGTTTTTTTTTTTTTAAGTATCTCCTTAAGGTTCTGAAGATAACTCCAGGAATTAGAGCTGCAAAGATTTTGAGCTAGGGAACAATACAAAAGCACTCAAAGAATCTCAGAAATGAAGAGGGAACAGCTGCGGGCTGATAGGTCTCCTACCACCACCATTGATAAGTGAAGGTCCAACCCGGGCTGGAAGTCCTTCTGCAAGGGAGGGAATACATTATCCCCACCCCCTCCCCTGGGGCAGTCTCTGCCCATTCAGATTTTGGAATAATCTACTCCTAGAAACTGGAGAGGTTCTGTGTATGGAGCCGAGATCTGCCTATCACATTTATTTGACCTGTTGTTCAGCCCTCTGGGGACAAGTGGGACAAAATGTTTTGTGAACGTTCTCAGGCTATGTGGACTGTGTGGAGGCTACCCATAGTGGTCTTCTTCTCTGTACCTCCTTTAGTGCCCACCTTAGAGCCTTGAAGGCTGTAATTACTTCGGTTGTACTTGAATCTTCCTACAAGTGGGGATAGGCTTCATGCCTCCTGTCACGGGAGGTCTTCTAGTGGTAGGAGGCTAGATTAGTGTTTACTGAAGAGGATATTCTTGATTTGGTTGAGGACGGACTAGATGAAATTCCTTTCAAATCAGAGATTCTGGGATTCCCTGCAGTCTGAACCCTCTTCCACATAATAATAGCTAGGGTTTGTTAAAGCACTTTAAGGTTTACAAAGCACTTTACCAAGATTATCTCTATTGATCCTCACAACCACCCTGGAAAGTAGGTAAATGCTATTATTTCCACTTTTTACTGTTGAGAAAACTAAGGGAATCAATGGTTAAGTGATTTGCCCAGGGTCATATAGCTAGTAAGCATCCAAGGTCTCATTTGAACTCAGGGCTTCTTGACTCCAGGTCCAGCCTGCAGAGCCACCTAGCTGCCTTAGCCAAAACTTTAAACACTTGAAGGCACACATGATGAATCATCAGATATCAAAGTGCTTTGACTGTCTGACCTGTTCACTCTAACCTTCTGGTGACTAGGAATTGACCTCCTGGACTTCCTCCTACATGACATTCCATCTCTTGGCTCTGGGTTTTTTTGCCGGCCATCCCCCTGTGTCTGGAACTCTCCCTCTTCATCTTCCCCTTCTGGCTTCCCTGGCTTCCTTCAAGTCTCCGATAAACTTCCACCTCCTCCTGAAAGCCTTTCCCTATTCCCCGTTCGGGCAACTGGGTTGTGCAGTGGATAGAGTGCCAGGTCTGGAGTCAGAAAGACTCATCTTCCTGAGTTCAAATCTGGCCTCAGACATTTACTAGCTGTGTGACCCTGGGCAAGTCACTTAACCCCGTTTGCCTCAGTTTTCTCATCTGTAAAATGAGCTGGAGAAGGAAATGGCAAACCACTCCAGTATCTTTGCCAAAAAAAAAAAAACCCACTGGGATCACCAAGAGTCAGACACAGCTGGACAACATCCCCAGTGCCTTCCCTCTGTTGATTATCTCCAATTTTTCCAGTATATGCCTTTCTTATCCCTACTTGCTTGTATGATGTCTCTCCCATTAGACCATGAGTTCCTTGAGAACAGGACTTTTTTGGGGGTGCGGGGAGGCCTTTCTTTGTATCCCCAGTGATTAAGATAATGCCTAGCTCATAACAGATACTAAACTGGTGACTCCCCATCTCTTTCCACTAACGTCTATGTAGCCATAACTCCACACCATCTGGACTAGATCTGCCAGCCATTTCGCCCCTCTCAAACCTCTTAGATTCACAAGAACAGCCTGGTTTGTCCTTTCAACCCAATTGCCTTCCTCTCCACCTTAAATACAAGCCTACCTCTTTCAGGTCTTCCAGGAAGACTCCTTTTATTAACTCCACTCAGCTCCATCCCTAGCTGGGAGCTGTAATTACCACATTAATCTGTACATCAGATTGCATAAATGCTTTTCTTGGCTACCCTACTAGGCTGAGGTCTTTGAGGGTACAGTTGAAGACTGATTCCAAGAACCAGCATCAGTGCATTACAAGCTCTCTGTCAATAGTGTTTGATGACTGAGCACCATTGAGATTTATATATTCCTTCTCCTCCTTTCCCCACCAACTGCATTTATTTAAAACAACATTCTTGTCCCACTTGGCTTCAGGATTCTTGAGGCCAGAGGCGAGACAAAGGGAACATTGGAATAAGTTCTATAGATATCAAGAACAACTAATCTATTGAACTGAATTTGAATCTACAATATTTTTATTCTGTGTTGGATCATATAATGCATATTGGCCTAGGAGTACAAGTTCAGTGCTCTGGTCCTGGCTCTGGCGCTAATGAGCTCTGTGAATTTAGGCAAGCTCTTCTCTCTGTACTTTTATATGAGGAGGTTGGGGTAAATGAGCTCTAAGACTTCCTAGCTCTAACATTCAGTGGTTTAATAAGATGTTTGATAATGTAGATGAGCACACTGTGAATCCATGCTCTGCACGGGGCATCAAAATAAACTTCCAGAGCTATCAGACTGATCACATCACTCTCCTGCTCAATAAATAAACAAATAAATGAGCAAATAAACAAATAAATAGATGGGGGAAGAAAAGAACAACTAATCTGCCTCTCAACCTACCCTTTGATAGATTTCTGAGGTCATAATTATGGGATTGTGAAAAGTAGCCCTGAACTTGGGAGCTCTTCCCTTTTCATACTGTGGAGAGTATCACACCGTTCTCCCAGTCGCCAAAACCAAAGCGTCATCCTTAACTCCATACTCTCACCTCCCATAATATCTAATCAGTTGTCAAGTTCAATCAATTACATCTTTGTATCATCTCTCCAACGTGCCCCCTTCTCTCCTCTGACACTGCCACCACTCTGATGCAGGCCCTCAACACCCTGCTCCTGAATTATTATAGTAGCCTTCTGGTAGGTCTGCCTGCCTCAGATCTCTTACCACTCCAGTCCATCCTCCACTTAGATAGCAAAGTGGTCTTCCCAAAGCCCTGATCTCACCCCATCTCTTCACCCTACTCCATAAACTGCGTGGCTCCCCATTACCGCTAGGTTCAAGTATAAAATGTTCTGTGTGTCTTTTGAAGCCCTTCATAACCTGAACCTTTGCATTCTTCTTCCTCCCTCCATATACTTGATGGTGCAGCTACACTGCCCTCTTTGCCATTCCTTGCCCAAGACACTCTATCTCCCAACTCCTTCTTCTCACTGGCCTTCTCCCGTCACTGGAGTTCTTTCCCTTATCTCCACTTTCTGGCTTCCCTCAGGTCCCAATTAATGTCCCACCTTCTACAAGAAGCCTTTCCCGATCCCCCTTACTGCCAGTGTCCTCCTTCAGTGATTATCTCCAATTTAGCCTTTATTTAGCCTGTTTAAACATAGCTGTTTGCATTCGGTCTTCCCCATTAGACTGTGACCTCCTCGAGGGCAGGGGTTGTCTTCTGCCTTTCTTTGTATCTCCAGCATTTAGCACAGTGCTTGGTTTGTGCATAATAATAATAATAATAATGAATTGTGATTATGACAATAAACATGATTTATATTATAATTAAATATATTTAAATTATATTAATATTAAATTGTTGATTAATTATTAAATACCATGTTAACATTAGTCTGTTGATTTAAATTATAAATAATAAAATAAACTAATAAATACTTATTATTGGAGTATAATCAATATAAGTTAATGATGATATGAGTAATAATTTGTTGTTATTATTGTAGTAGCTAACATGCATATAGCATTTACTATATGCCAGTTACTATGCTAAGCAGTTGACAGTTATCATCTCATTTGAGCTTCAAAGCAACTCTGGGAGGTATTGATTTGACTGGAGACTTGGTTTCTCACCATTGACATGAACCCACCTGCCATGGGACCATTTTGAAGACTAAGTGAGATGGTGCCTCACTTTACAGGTGAAGAGGCTGAGCCCCAGGGTCTTTAAGGGATTTGCTCAAGTTCACACAGGTAATAAGGAAGCAGAGCTTTCTTATGTCTCCTTGAACTCCAAATCTCTTTACTTTTTTCTCTGTGCCCTGCTGGAGCCCTGGAAAGGAGAGGGCTCAGTTCCCCTGCCTTTCACATGCCAGTGTTTGAAAGCGTTTTGACAAAGAAGGGCCTTGTAATCCCAGTGAAATTTTTACCACTTCATAAGAGAGCTCACATTCTCCTTCTGTCTGTAACTTCAGCTAGGGTTTACCCCCTATTTCCTCTGCAGGGAAAGTAAACTTGAAGGAAGCGACTGTTTTCACTTTTGTCTTCACATAAGAAATGTTTCTTGATGCTCACTGACCCCCTTCCTCTCTTTTCTCCGTTCCTCTTAAGTTCAGTCACCCATATACTGTCTTACATGTAGACATGAGAGGTAGCCACGTGTACAATTGGTTTCCGCTCCAACTTGGAACAGAGGCATTGAACACCTATCATGGGCAGTGTAGGGCTTTAGTATCTTGATTTCCATTTCTGTTATCTCTTGGTTGCTAGAACTTGGTTTTGGCTTCTTGGCTTCAGGTAATAGGATGCTTTTTAATCTGCTAGGACCTAAACACACACACACACACACACACACACACACACACACACATACACACAGCAGTTTAATTGATAGCTTTTGTCACCTTCCTTTTCCAAATTTATCCTTCCCCTCTCTTGTAACAAAATTAAAAAGAGAAACTAATGTGACAGGGTTCCATACCCCTTCGATATCCTCCCCCCCAAAAAAGAAAGGGAGCTACATTTTCTCCTCTCTTCTTCAGGGTCAGGCTTGATCATTATAATTAGCCAGCATGTTGTTCATTTCTTTCTTTCTTTCGTTATCTAGCTGTTTATTTAGTTTTTTTCTATTTACATTTCGTATATTGCTTTCCTCGTTCTTCTTACTTAACTTTGCATAAGGTTCATTCATGTAAGTCTTCTCAAGCTTCTCTGTCTTCATAGACTTGTTTTCTTCTATTCCCTTCCCTCCCTGAATCACAGTTTGGTTAGTCATTCCCTCTACTGATGGACATTTGTTTGGCTGCTACACAAAGTGCTGATGTAAACATTCTGGCATCTTAGGTGGGGCTTTGTCTTTGACCTTTCTGGGGTATGTACCTAGCAGTGGGATCTCTGGGCCAAAAGACGTGGATACTTTAGTTACTCTCTTTGCATTTATTCAGTCGTTTTAGTTGTGTCCAACTCTTCATGACCCCATTTGGGGTTTTCTTGGCAAATACACTGGAGTAGTTTGCCATTTGTTTCTCTAGTTCATTTTACAGGTGAGGAAACTGAGGCAAACAGGGTTAAGTGACTTGCCCAGGGTCACATAGCTAGTGAGTATCTGAGGCCACACTTGAACTCAGGTCTTTCTGACTCCATGCCCCTGGCAGTCTATCCACTGTACCACCTAACTGCCCCTCTTTCTTTGCATACTTCCAGATTTTGTATACTTGGCCTTTCCAGAACGGCTGGACCAATGTTCATCTCCACTAACATTGTGTCTGTTTTTTCTATAGCCCTTCTAAAATTGAGTAGCCCCATCCATTGTTATCTATAGTTTGCTGGGTGTGAGCTAAAACTTAAGAGTTGTTTAGATTATTATTAATCTGATTGATTATGATTTCTCAGTATTTTTCTTGGCCTTCTAACAGCCTGCTTAGTTGGTGAACTGTTCTCCTCCTATGCCCCGGCCTTCTGTGATCCTGCCCGTCCTTTCTTGCTTTGACCTGTGATCTCTGGGTTCCCTGTGACTACTACTTGTTGGCAGCCTTCGAATACAGCCCTGCCCTCTGCCCAGGCATTGTATTCCTTGTGGCCCAGGGGTTACATTACGTGTAGAATCATAGAATATGGAATATTGGAGCTAAAAAGGACTTGGAAAGTCATCCAGCTTTACCTTTGCATTTATAAAGGGGGAAACTGAGGCCCAGAGAGGAGCGGGTCGTAGGGTAAGAGCTAAAATGGACCCTGGAGGTCATCTAGTCCAAACATTTTGTTTTACAGCTGAGGAAACCAGGCTCTCAAGTTAAGTGACTTGCCCAGAATCATGGAGGAAGTACATGATGGAGCTGGGATTCAGAAACACATCCTTTGACTCCATATACAGCATTTTTCTCACTGTATCAAATGAGATAATATTCATACAGTGCTAGGCACACAGTAGGCACTTAATAAATGCTTATTATCTTTCCCTCTTCCCCTCAATGATAGTACTCTACAACTTTCACCTTGTCTTTGTCCCTCCAGTTCTGGCCTCAGGGACAAGTCACATGTTTGACTGTTCTGGTCGATCTGAATTGGCCAAAGCCCAGGTGTGCCCTCTGTCGTTCAGGGATCTAGCCACCAAGGTCATACTGCCCTTGACATTATCCTTCCCCTTATTGTAGCAAATCACTGCTATCAGCACCTTCCCCTTAAGGAGGGTGGGAAATGGTTAGAAAAGACTTGGAGAAAGCCATGGAATTTTGCGAGTAGGTCTAGAAAAAAAGACTGCCAGGGAAAAGAGACAAAGTAAGTAAGTCCTTGGCTGCAGCTGTAGGGACCACTGTCAGAATCAAGTATCTCTCCCTCCCCACCCCCACCCAGTGGCTAGTACATTGAAGGTGCTGGAAATTAAAATTGATTTAGTTCTTTCGCAATTAGAAAATCGGCTTCTCCCCCAGCTGCCCTGTGGTGGTTTTTCCTCACCTATCTTCACTCTACTGACTATCATTTCTTCTAATCCTTAAAGTGACCTTTCCCTAGTTCCAAATATCTTCCTTTTGACTATTCCTTTTCCCCTAGTCAAATATATAGCCAATACCACCCCAGATACTTCATTGGTCCCTCGTAGGAAGGGAGAACCTTATTGACCACTGTATCTCAGGCTTAGCATAATAATAAAACTTTCTATAAAGTTTTATTGATCCTTTTTGTTTTAACAAAACAGTCATTTCCAGATAAATCCCTCCCCTTTGGTTCTTTTTCCCCAACCTCTGCCCGCAGTGAACTTTCCTTAGGATCAAAGACCAAATAATAAAACAAAACAAAACATCAGTTAAACAAAACCAACCAAGCTGCATTTTTATATTGTATTTGACATTACTACCCATTGTCTCCCACCTCTCCAACAAAAGAATGGTAGGTAGTACAGTTTCCTATTTCTTTTTTTTTAATAATTTATTTTGATTTATCAACAATCACTTCCATAAGCTTTCGAGTTTTAAATTTTTGTCCCCCTCCCTCCCTCCCTCCCCAAGATGGCCCGAAATCTGATAAAGGCTATACATATACATTCCTATTAAACATATTTTCATGTTAGTGATGTTGTAAGGAAGAATTAGGACCAAAAGGAGAAACCACCAGAAAGAGGAAGCAAAACACAACAGAAGAAAAAAAATAGCAAATAATATGCTTTGATCTGCATTCAAACTCCATAGTTCTTTCCATTTTCCTATGTCTTCTCCCCGTCCAGGATTAGCCATTACTGCTATATAGCATACACCTTTGTTTTTTTCTTTTTTTAATCCTTTCCATTTGTATTATTGCTGTCACTGTGGAAGCACATTAAAAATCTCCTTTTTCCTTTCTTTTGAAATAGATATAGATTAATGATAAATAAAAACAGTTTTTGGCAGACTGGTGCCTAAACTCAGAATACAGTTTTATTATTAATATTTTCTTCTTCAATATTTTTATTATTAATATTTCGTTCTTCAATATTAATATTTTTCTTCTGTATCTTTTTTTGTTCTTTACATCAGTTCCCATGTTTCTCTGAATTTCTCATATTTGTTATTTTTCATAATACTATTTGATTGCATTTGTATTTATTCATTCATTCAATAAACATTTTATTAAACACCTACTAGTGGACAGGCTCCATGCTAAGCCCTGGGGATACAGATAGAGACAAAAGACAGTCCTTGCCCTGATGGAGCTTCTAGTATAATGGGGGAGTCAATGTGCAAACAAATATGTGCAAAGCTATATATAGGAAGAATAGGAAATAATTAAAGAGGAAGGGCACTGTAATTAAGAGAGGTTGGGAAAGGCTTCCTGTAGAAGGTGGGATTTTAGTTGGGATTTAAAGGAAGCCAGGAGTGAGTGTTCCAGGCATTTGGGACAGGCAGAGAATGGAGTGTCTTGTTGATGGGACAGCCAGGAGGCCAGTGCCACTGAGGAGAAGAGCGCCTTTTGGGGAGTAGGATGTAAGAAGACTGGGAAGGTGGGAGGGGCTAGGTTATGAAAGGTTTTGATGCCAAACAGAGCGTTTTGTATTTGCTCCTGGAAGCGATAGAGAGCCACTGGAGTTTACTGAGTGTTGGGGGTGGGGGAGTGGGGAGAGGGGTTTGACATAATTGGAGTTGTGCTTTAGGAAAATCACTTTAGTGGCTGAATGGAGGATCAATTGAAGTGGGGAGACCCTTGAGGCAAGCAGACCCACCGGCAGGCTATTACAGCAGTCCAAGTGTGAGGTGATGAGGACCCATACCAAAGTAGTGGCAATGTCAGAGGAGAGAAGGGGATGTATTTGAGAGATGTTGCAAAGGTGAAATCTACAGGCTTTGGAAACAGCTTGAATGATGAGAGATAGTGAGGAATCCAGGTGACTCCTGAGTTGTGAGCCTGAGGGACTGGATGGTGTTGCCCTTTACAGTAACAGGGAAAGTAGGAGTGGGGGTGGGTTTAGGGAGAAAGTTATTGAGTTCTGTTTTGGACATAATGAGTTTAAGGTGTCTACTAGAAATCCAGTTCAACATGTCTGAAAGACAGTTGGAGATGGCAGATTGGAGATCAACAGAAAGATTGGGGCAGGTCAGACAGATTGGAGAATCATCAGTATGAAGATGGTAATTAACTCTGTGGGAGCTGATGCGATCACCAAGTGAAGTAGGATAGAGAGAGAGGAGAAGACGGCCCAGGACAGAGCCCCGAGGGACACGTATGGATAGAGGGCCTGATCTGGAGGAAGAGACAGCACAGGAGACAGAAAAGGAGCAATTAGGTAGGAGGAGAACCAGGACAGAGTGGTGTCCCAAAAACCTAGAGAGAAGAGAGTGATCCACAGTGTAAGAGGCTACAGAGAGGTCAAAGAGGATGAGGGCTGAGAAAAGGCCATTGGATTTGGCAATTAGGAGATCACTAATAACTTTGAAGAGAGCAGTTTCAGTGTAATGACAAACATCAGTTTGTTTATTCCTCAATCAGTGGGTTCCCACTTCATATCTAGTTCTTTACTATCACAAAAACTGACTTGTGGTATAGATTTCACCTTGGAACTCCTTGGGGTATATGCCCAGCAGTGGGATCTGTGGGTCAAAGGGTGTGAATGATTTAATCACTTTTTTCTCTTGTACAGTTCTTTGGTAGGGTACTTTTTCCACTAACACTTATATGACTTATTAGGTGGTTTAGGGTAGTTGCTGTGGCCAAAAAATTCATCACCCTATAGTCAACCTAGTTATCAGCCTCCCCGGATTTATCTAGGCTCATCCTTGGAAGATAGTCATACAGTCTTTCTCAGGTTTTTTTGCATAAAATAGACAGATACTCAATAAGTGTGTTTAATTGAAACAAATTGAATCTTGTTTAACCCTGATTTATAAGTACTTTGTATCTAAAGTCCTGACCTAATTCCCCTGATTTTCACCAAACTGGAGACTGTGGATTGAAATGGATATTTGGGAGTGGGGTTGCCAGTGAATTGAAATGACCCGTACTCCAACCACCCTCAATTGTTACTGAGAATGAAGGGAGAGTTGGCCATATGTATACATCTGGGTAGAGTTAAAGACTGAGGATTCTGATACAGAGAGGCCAAAATGTCTGGAGAACTTACCTTGTATAAACTTTCTGGTCCACATTGCCAGAAGGTTCCTTTTTAGGACAGGACGGGCAAAAAGTAACCAAGTTCCAGTGAGCCCAAGATACCCCTGAGGCTGCCTGCTCTTAGCAGAATGCTGTTCCTGAGTAGAGGCCCCAAGTCAAGAGATTCCTTTGGCCATAGACCTTGGATTCTGAGCATACAAGTATGTTTAAATTACAGACCATCAACCAATATTTTGCAATAGCAACTAATGGCAACTTCAACTTTTGTAAGTATACTTCTATATATTATTCATTCATTCATTCTACAAATTGTCTTATTCCACTAAAATCCTCCTCCTGTGCATCATAATAGCAAGAGTGACCCCTGTGTTTCAAAGGCTGTAGCAAAGGTATGCAAACTGATGGAACTTTTCAAGCGTGGTCCCCAGAGTGGGGGGAAAAATATGGACCCAAGGACAGGCTGTATGTTTGTTTTCCAAGGATTTAGTTGCTTATCAGCAAGCTGACCACAAGATAATGAAATATTAGGTCATAGCAACTCTCTAAGACCATCCGATTCAGAGAGTTTGGAATCTAATTTCACTGGCTGTCCCTCCTGCCTGGAATTCTCTCCTCCCTCATCGCTGCCTCCTAGCATCCCTGGCCAAGTTAAGTCAGCTAGCATTTATTAAGTCCATGGCTTTCTTCAAGTCCCAGCTAAAATCCCACCTTCTATGAGAAACCTCTTGTATCTGCCTTCAAGGAACTCACATTCTAATGGGGGAGACAGCTGTGTACAATGTAGGATATATACAGAGTAGAGGCAGATAAATCTCAGAGGGAAGTCTCTAGCAATGTGGGGAACCTGGAAAGACCTGCAGAAAGTGAAATTTGAGCTGCATCTTGGAGGAAGATAGAAAGGATAAGAAGTGGAGGTGAGGAGGGGGAGCACGTCAGATATGGGGACAGAGAGAACAAATTCATGGAGTTAGCCTATGAAGTGTTATGTGGGAGCAACAGTAAATAGACCAGAGTTTGTGAAGGGGATAGAGGTGTAAGAAGATTGGAAAGGTAGGAAGGGGACAGGTTGTGAAGGGCTTCAAATACCAACAGAAGATTTTATAGTTGATCCTGGAAATAAGAGGGAGCCACTGGAGTTTATTGCTTGGGGGAGGGGAGTGGCATGGTGAGACTGAAGTTTAGGAAGACCACATTGTCAACTGGGTAGATGATGAATGGAATGGAGAGAGACTTGAGGCAAGGTGACCAACTAGAAGTCTTATGCAACAGTTTGGGTAGCTGGAATGGCTCCCAAATACATCATAACCTGGCCCCTTCCTAGCTCTCCAGTCATCCCACACCTTCTTCCCATCCATGTACTCTACAGACTTAGTGATGCTAGCCTCCTCATCATTCCCATCTCCAACACTCCATCTTCAGACTGGCCGACCATATCTGGAATTCTCTTCTTCTTCATCCCTCTACCTCCTGGCTTACCTGACTTCCTTCAAGTCTTACCATCTGTAAAAAGCCTTTCTGTCTGATTATCTCCATTCTATTCTGTTATTATCTTTTTTTTTTTAAGGCAGTTGGGGTTAAGTGACTTCCCTGGGGTCACACAGCTAGTAAGTGTCAAGTGTTTGGTCTGAGTCCGAGTTTGAACTCAGGTCCTCCTGATTTCAGGGCCAGTGCTCTATCCAGTGCGCCACCTAGCTGCCCCCCATTCTGTTGTTATCTTGTTTGTACATAGTTATTTGCATGTTTTTATCCCCCATTAGAATGTGAGCTCCTTAAGGACAGGGGCTTTTGGTTTTTTTTTTTTTTTTGGACTTTCTTTGTATCTAAAGTACTTAGCACGGTGGCTAACACATTTTATTATTGTTGTTATTCAGTCATGTCTGAGTCTTTGTAACCCCGTTTAGGGTTTTCTTGGCAAAAATACTGGAGTGGTTTCCATTTCCTTCTGTAGTTCACTTTATAGACGAGGAAACTGAGACAGTCAATGTTAAGTAACTTGCTCAGGGTTACACAGCTACCTGAGGCCAGATTTGAACTCAGGGAGATGAATCTTCCTTACTCCATGCTTGGCACTCTATCCACTGTGCCAGAGAGCTGCCCTACCTGGCATATAGTAGGTCCATAATAAGTTCTTGTTGATTAATTGATACATAGGCCAAAAAAATAAAGTTACTACCTTTCTAGGCTTCCTTGGGACAGAAAAACTTAGTCAAGTATTGGCTATTTTTCATTTGAAGGCTAAAAATGATCATTCAGCTCCTTGAGGGCAGGGGTTATCTCACCCCATCTATGTATACCCATCCATCTATGCATAGTAGGCGCCTAATAGATACTTGTTGGCTTTCACAGAGGGGAGCCAGAAAAACTGATCTGGTGAAAAGAACTTGGTAATTGCTCAGACCCTGTTGAGTCAAGTGGGAATGGGAAAAGCCAAGCCCACCATGCTTGACCTCTCTGGAGGGAAGGAAGCTGGGCCGGACTTCCACACATTTGGGATGTTTCAGCTCTGGGCCATGGATTGGTTGTGAAGCTAAGTTTGCTATTCTGCGTTCTCCTGGCCTGGTCCTGGTCTTGGTCTTAGACCAACAAAGCCTGAAAAGGAAAAGAAGATTCTCTCTCCCATTGCTGCTCCCCTCTCCCCAGCCCCAGTCCTTGGCTTCTTTTGGTGCTGAGCTCCAAAGAGCTCCTAAGAGGCTTGATGACTTTTCTTGTTGCCAGGACTCTAGGCAGAATTTCCCACATCAGTGGTTCTTTCTCCCCTTCCTTGGTGCCACTCTCCCTTTTCTGTCCCTATCTAAATTGTCTGTGTACTTGCAAGGGTGGTTCTCCCCATCTTCCTGACCCTGCAAAGCCCCTGGGCTGGTTAACAAACCTGCCTGGCCACACTGTGGCTTTCTCTTGGCTCTACGTACCACCGTCTCTTCACCCACCACTTGTGTGTAGTTGGCAGGTAAAGGGCTGTGAGCTGTGAGTGGTAGGGACTGAAACTCATAGTTTCCATGAGCAGTGAAGATTTCTGGAAACTGCTTGTATGGTCTGGAGTTTTTCACTTTCCTCTTCAGCAACCAGGACAATTAAAGCACCATTTTAAGCAGGAACATTGAGTGACTAAAAATACCCTGTGCTCCAAGGCCAGAAAATGGGCCAGCAACTCCAGCATCCCCCTTTTTAGCTATCTCCCTTCGGACCACCTCCTTCCCCCACCTCTCATCCATTGACTTGTTCTGAATCCTAGCCTAGAGACTCTAGGAGTGATTCAATTTACCCCCACCTCCACTGAATTTCATAACTTGGGGACTGGGAGGCAGGCTGAGTATATTATCCCATTACTAGACAAGAAGCAAGCCAGGAGTCAGGGAACGGGCTGGAATCCAGATTTTTCAGCTCCCAGCAGAGACTAGGTAACTCCTTCTTTCCCAAAGCGCAAGGACCTCCCTGTAGGTCTCCTCTGTACCCTTTAACCAACTAAATACCATCTTATTAGAGAGATTAAAATAAACTCCAATTCCCAGAAAATTATTCAAGGGAACATAAACTGGTATGTGATGACTTAATGGATATTGTAATCCTGGAAAAAATCAAAGGAAGGGGACTCTGATTCATGTAGGCTTAAAAGCTTTTAGTTTCCTCCCATAATAATAATTATAATAATAGCTGGTATTTATATAGTGCTTACTATGTGCCAGGGACTGTGCTAAGCACTTTACAATTATTGTCTCATCTGATCCTCACTACAAACCTGGGAGGTGGGTTCTATTATTATCCTCATTTTACAGATGAGGAAACTGAGGCAAACAGAAGTTAAGTGACTTGCCTAGAGTCAAGCAACTAGTAAATGTCTGAGGCCAGATTTGAACTCAGGTCTTCCTGATTCCAGGACCAGCGCTCTACCCACTGCACCACCTGGCTGCCTGTATCCCATCTCCAAGTCAGGTGCTAAATCCTATCTATTCTAATTCTATCTATTACATCTGTCCTCTTTTCACTACTCTAGTCTGTACCCTCGTTATCTCTTGCCTGGACTATTGTAATAGTTCTCCTCATCTTCCACCATACAAGTCAGTTCTCTGTACGTTCTTCCTCTGCTCACAATTCTGCTTACAGAATAAAATGCATATTGTACAGGTTGGTATTCAAGACCCTCGACAGTTTGTTTCTAGCCTCCTCTCACATTAGTCTTCCTTTACTCTGGACTCCAACCAACCCGGGCTAGTCGCTGTATTCTAGGTCATTTCATCCATTCCTTCTTCTTGCCATTTCTCCTTTGATTTTTTTCTTCTTCACCTTCCCCACCCAAAGCTGGAATTTCTCTTTCAGATATCTCTGTCCTTTGTCTGTACCTTTCCTATGTTTTTATCATGTTGTTGTTTGTTTGTTTTTTGTATTATGTTTTCATGTTGTTGTTACTCAGTCAGATCCCACTCTTCATGACCCCATTTGGGGTTTTCTTGGCAAAGATACTGGACTGGTTTGCTTTCTCCTGCTCATTTGACATATGGGGAAGCTGAGGCAAACAGGGTTAAGTGACTTGCCCGGGGTTACACAGCTCCTAAGTGTCTGAGGTCAGATTTGAATTCAGGTCTTCCTAACTCCAGGCCGGGCACTCTATCCACTTCATTACCAGCCGCCCATGTTATCATAGTGCGCCATTATTATTTTTCAACTGACACTGTGGAGTTAGCTAGGAAGTGTAGTAGATAGAGCACTAGACTTGGAGTCAGCATGGCCTGAGTTAAAAATCTACGTCAGACACTTACTAGCTCAGTGCCTGAGTTTCCTTCTGTAAAATGGTGACTAATACTAGAACCTACTTCACAGAGTTGTGGTATAAATCAAATAAAATATTGTGTGTGTGTGTGTGTATGTGTGTGTGTGTGTATCACTTTGCAAACCTTAAAGGTCTCTATAAATACTACTATCATTACAATATGAAAAGCTCTTTGCAAACCTTAAAGTGCTGTATAAGTGTTAGCTTTAAATAGTAGTGGTAAAAAGGGCACTGAATGGAGCCTGAGTTATATCCCATTCCAGTCTAACAAGCATTAAGCACCTGCTGTATGCAAGGCAGTGTGCTGGACTCTGGAGATACAAAAGCAATCAGTCCCAACTCTAGTATTTATGCTATGAGAATCAAATGAGGTAATAATTGTAAAGCACTTAGCACAATGCCCGGCATATAGTAAGTACCATGTAGATGTTAGCTATTACTATTATTATCATAGTTGGACATTTTTTTTGGCTGCCTTCTCGAGTGCTTACAGTATATAAACCCTAGATTATTTTCAGACATTCTGCTAACTGTGTCTCCCCCAACCTTGTATTTATGAAGTTGATTTTTTTTAACCCAAGTGTTGACATTTATCCCTATTGAATTTTCCATTTATCAGATTCAGGCCAGTAGTTTCCAGCCTGTCAAAATCTTTTTGGATACAGGCATAAGCTAATTTATTAGCTCTGCTTACCAGCTTTCTGTCAGCTGCAGATTTGATAAACATGCCATTTCTGCCTTTATCCAAATAATTTATTTTTTTAAATGTTAAACAGCACAGGGGCTCTGGAGCACTCCACTTTCTTCCAGGATGACATTGGGTCATTAATTGATTTTTGACACTCAAACAGTGCTGAATCCTTCTAATTTTGTCTAGCCCCCATTTCTCCATTTTTTCCCACAAGAATAGAATGAGATACTTTATCAAGCACTTTCCTAAAGCCTAAGTTAACTATGTCTGCAGCAATCTTTATAGTCTACTCATTTAGCAATCTTACATTCACAGAAGGAAATAAGGTTAGTCCAGAATGACCATTGAAAAAGCCATGGTAGATATTTGCTATTACATTTTTTAATGTTCATTATTTTTTTAATGATCGTACTCTATAATTTTGCCAGGATTTGAAGTCAAGCTCATTGACCTATAGTTTGACTTTGTTTTAGTATTTCTTATTGTCTCATAGAGTCATTAACTTCATTTGGTCCATTCTAACTTTCAAGCAGTCTATTGTTTTTAGGTAAGGTTTTATACCTTGTGTGCCAAGTTGTTAATCATTCACTTTCCAATTTTTTCCTTCATAGCTCTCATTTCTTTTCCAATTCTTTCCTCTAATACTCACTTTCATATAAAACAATTTTTAACACTTAAAAAAAAAACTCTCTTCATTTCTTCTAGGAATTCTAGTTGAATTGAGTCCAGGCTGTGTTTTTCTCTGAGGCTTTGCTTGCAGATGTTTTGGGGGGTCATTCTCTTCTTTAGGGTTTATGTCCTAAGCCTCCATGTCCCCATAAGAGTTTCTTTTCTTTTTTTTTCTTATTCTTCTAACCTTATTTCCTAACTTTGGACTTCACACAAGGGCTAGGATCTGCCCACTTCTGAAAGGGATGCCTGTATTTAGTCCTGTTTTTTGTTCTCTTGGGTTCTCCTGCTGCTTTCTCAGGATACTGAGTGTTGTATTACTTAAGGAACTCAAGGATAGCTCAAGCCTGGGACCTGCAAGCTTTCAGTGTGCCCAAAATGGTCTGATGCCAGTCTGAGCACTGCAAATTTCATGATCTAGATTTGGTTCTGAAACCTAAACACAGACCTTGGTTGGCTTTTTAGTAGACTGGAGCTGCTGGACTCAGTCCCTGTCAGCCCCGTGGAAAACTCCACAGATTCAGGATGATTCTGAACTGCAGTCTTTCTTTTGACCTGGGCTTGCTGCCCTGGTTATTCTGCTACAGGCCTTACTTACACAGTTCTGAGAGCTGAATCGGAGGCCCCCTCAACTCTGCTGGTCAGAGCCACTCAGCTGCTGCTGGCGCCTCTGTACTTGTTCCCATATACAATCTGAGTACCTAACTCCTCTATTTCTCCTCCACTCATAGGGACTGGTTCTATGACAGCTGTTTGCCCTAGTTCTCCACCCCTAGATGCAAGTCCACACTGGATCTCTGGAGTGTGAGTGATAAAGTTGCAAGTTGGCATCTGTTCCCGATCCCTGTACCAGAACAGGCCTCTCTCTGCCAGATCTGGGATTTCTTCTTGCCCTGGTGCATATCCACAGGCAGGACCTCCTGTAGTCCCTGCATTGGAATGCTCCCTGGCATCTGCTCCTGCTTCCCAAACCATTCTGTCTGTCTCCGTATGATGACTTGGGGTGGAAAAATGACTCTATGGGTTTTTCCCCCTGTATTTCCCAGTCAGAAGTTGGTATGGTACCTTTTCTAGATCTTAGTGGAGTAGGGGAGAGAGCTAGGCTGTATTGCTTCATATTCCTCTGCCATCTTGGTCTCATTAGCCCTTTAGTTTGCAGAATCCATTTCTTTCTTTCTTTCCTTTTTTAAACAGACTTTTGCCCTTCTCTCTTCCTAAGGCTGCCTCATTTATATGCCACCATCTTTCCCTCATGGAGACTAAGTGATAAAGCACCTCATAGTACTTTCAGAGATAACATTTACTGTTGCCTGCAGCACATTTCCTATATGAGTGTGGAAATCTAGGTTAGGAGTTAACTAGTGTTGACTGGCCATCAGGAACCCTCCTAGGCAAGCATTCCAGATTCCAGCATCCTCCCCACCCCCAGGAATAAAAGGAGCTAGGGAAATGCTAAGCCTTTAAGACTGGCTAGAATGTCGATCCTTTTTTAATGGGCAAACATTTGGTACTAAAGGTGGGGAGGGGGCCTGGTTAGGAAGAAAAGAACAAATGGAAATGAATTCTATTGTTTCCACTGGACAGTGGCTCAATTCAATTCTACAAACATTTATATTAAATGCTTAGAATGCATATCATCCCTGGATATACCTGAAGGCATCTAGAACTTGTTGGCATCCATATTGTATTGCTCATAATCCTCCATTTCAGGCATGTGCTGGAGCCAGCTAGATAGCTCACCAGTAGCTCACCATAGCTCACTAATCATTAAATTTTAAGTGTGAGCATTTGTAGCTTGGAAATCAGCAAACGCTGTAAATTAGGGTTTAATTTATTGGTTTGTTGATTGTCTCCACTTGAGACAGTTATGGCGTAAAGGTTAGTAATGCAGATTAAATTTAAGTGTGTCCTGCTTACATTTTATTTTTTGGAGAGTCAATTATTAAATATTTACCAGCACATCTGTACCCCATTTCCCCTCTGAATCTTGACTAGCCAGAGTATCTGTCTGTATCTTTCTGTCTCTCTCTCTCTCTCTCTCTCTCTCACACACACACACACACACACACACACACACACACACAAGCGCGCTTCATAATAATGCAAAAGGACACCTAATAGAATTAGAAATCCAAGATAAAAAATAAGAAAATTAAATAAAGAGCAATCATTCATTATCTGTTCTCTAATCATTGTCATTGCTCACCCCCAACCCACTTACCCACCTCTGAGATGTATGTCTAGCCTTCCCTGTGCTCTTCTCACTCTCCAGAGTGAGCTCACACTACTGAGGCAGTGACTTATCAATTGTATGAATGCTGAAGTTACTGGGTCTCATTACCTGAGATGCTGTGATCTCTTGCACTAGACTGGCTTCATTCTGTAGCTGCTGTTTCTTGTCACAGAAGGACCCTTTGAAGCTACAACCCTTCCGTGTGAAGTCCATAAGTGTTTGTTAAGCACCTACTATGACAAGAAACAAGGGGCTGTCCCCCACATGTAGCATGGGGGTGTTGTACGGGCTCGAAGAGAGGCAGAATAGACATCTCCAACCTCTTTTCCCCTCCACCTATCTCCAAGGGAGACTTTGATTCCTACCAAGAGGGAAAGTAGGAGGTGGGGGACAGATACTTGACCACTCTGCTCTCCTCAGATAGAGGAGGTACCCGGCTAGAATTATATCTGTTTTCTCCCTTAAAAATTATTATTCTAGAGGACGTAGTTTTTGGGTTTAAGCTAACTTATGATCACTGTTTCATTATTAGGGAAAACAGGAGGATCCAAGCTTTATATCCAAGACTTAACTCCCTTCCTACCAAATACCAGTTCCAAAATGAACATACACACATAGGAATTACCAAAGAAACCTTTTAATCCGATTCTGTAGCAAAAGAGAAATCAGAGGACGTGTACCTAGGAGAATACATGTCAGACGGTACTGAGTGAAAGAACCCTCCCATTGTGAGAGAGAAAACTCAGTTCACCAGAGGAAGTCTCAAATCTCACCCAAGAGAAAGTTCCTTGAAGTCTCGACTGTAGCAAGCTGAGGACAGGAACATGATGGAGACCACCAGCTCCTCTCATGTCGCCTTCTTCCCAGAGTTTTTTCCTTCAGTAACCTGAAGTGGGGTTGCCCTCTTCCATCTTCTTTCTCAAAGCTGGAAGCCAGGAACTCCCAAAGTCCAAAGAGACTCAGTGAGTCTAAGAAAAACTGAAGAGAGCTTGGAACTTGAAGAAAACTCAAGGAACCTGAAGAGACTTTCAAGGCCAGAGAATACTGATGAGAGTGAAGAGACTAGAACTCTCCTGCTCTCCCCAACTCCACCCTGTCCCTCCCTCAGGCTCGGACATTGATATCTACCAATAAGGAAAGAATCCCATACCCTTGCGCTTTGCAGACTCCAGTTACACTGAGTTTTCTAGAACAGTGGTGTCAAACTCAGATCGAAGCAGGGCTGCTAATCGGTACATAAAGATCTCTGTGGACCACATATTGACTTAGTTTTAATAATTAAAATAACTAACACTTACATGGCACTTACTTTGTGCCAGGTACCATGCCAAGCTCTTCATAGTGATTATCTCATTAGATCCTCACATCAGCACTGGGAAGTAGATGCTATTATTATCCCCATTTTACAGCTAAGAAAACTGAAGCAGACAGGTTAAGTGACTTGCCCAGGGTCACACAGCTAGTCAATGTCTGAGGCCAGATTTGAACTCAGATCTTGACCAGGCCTGGCACTCTACTGCACTGTCTTGCTGCCCATTTTAAAATGTAATATTATCTATGTTTTATTGTATTTTTTTATTTGGTTAAATATTTCTCAATTGCATTTTAATCTGGTTCTGACTGCACTCAGGAATATTGTGGGCTGCATGTTTGACACCTCTATCCTAGAACTTAGAGCATATGAAGAGAAGAGTAACGTGAAATAGTGCTGGAAAGTTGGTTGGTGTCAGATTTTAGACAGCTTCAAATACCAAGTTGAAGAGTTTTTATTTAACCCCAGAAGCATTTTGAGCAGAGGATTGACATGGCCAGATCTGTGTGTTTGGGTAGATTGGAGAGAGAAGAAATTACAAGCAGAGAGACCGATTGGAGACTGTTAAAATAGTCCGGGTGAGAGTCGATGAGCAGCCAGACTGGTGGTGGCCGTGTGAGTGGAGAGAAACAGGACATGCTGTGGAGATAGAATCCACAAGAATCAGCAGCAGATTGAATTATCAAAGGAGAGGAGAGAGAGACAAGAGAGTCCAAGCTGATTCTAAGGCTGTGAAACGTGGGTACCTGGGAGGATGGTATTAACAGAAATGGGAAAATGTGGGAGAAGTGTCCGGTTTAGGGGGAAAGGTGATGAATTGTCTTGGGTGTGTGGAGTGTGAGATGCTGATAGGACATCCGGGTGAAGTCCAAAAGCTAGTTGGAGTCACAGGACTGGAGCTTGGGAGGAAGATGAGGGCTGGATGTGCAAATCTGAGAGTCTTCTTCCTGGAGATAACTGAACTTGTAGGAGGTGATATCACCAACAGAGAATATAGAATGAATGAGAAGAGATGAGTGGCTGAGGGCAACTCATGTTGAGAGGGCGAGAGATAGATGATGAAAGATGAAAGATGATGAAAGTGGAGCCACGGGAAGCTGAGATAGAAGAAAGTTTCCCGGAGGAAGAGAGGGTCAGCAGTGGCAGAGGCTGCAATAAACAGCAGGGAGGATGAAGTCTGAGAAAAGGCCTCTGGCTCTAGCTCCTTTTGGAACATAACAGGCTAGCATCTATACAGTGCTTCCGTTAAGTCATTTTGTGACCTTTCTATGAATCGGATACTCCTTGTTAGATGAGATCCTTTTGGGCTTCATTTTTCTCTATTGAATCAAATGCTTTTTTAAAAAAATAGGCAAAAATACCATGGGATCATGTATGCTGTGTACCTTTCTGTCAGTTTTGAGAGTATAAAACTGTAATCTGCTATAGAATACTGTTTACAAAAGCTTCTTTGTTCCCTTAACCTATTTTCCTCAGATATGACCTCAAGATCATTCTCATAAAGATCCTGTAGAAATGAGAAAGTAGGCATATGGGTGGATCAGTAGTTATTAATATTTTCTATATGACTCAGATATAAAAAGTCATATTATAAACAAATTAGAGGAGCAAGGAAAAAATAATTGTTAGAGCTATAGATAAGGAAAGAGTTCATTACTAAATAAGCGATAAAGAGGATCATATAAGATAGGATGGATAATTTTAATTACATAAAATTTAAATTTCTGCACAAATAAATCTAATGTAGTAAAACTTAGAAGGTGAGCAGGTAACTGGGAAAAATCTTTGCAACAAGTTTCTCTGATGAAAATCTCATTTCCAAGATATATAAGGAACTGATTCAAATTTATAAGGCTAAGAACCCTTCTCCAGATAGATCAATGGTCAAGGGATAGGAATAGCCATTTTCAAAGGAATAGATCCAAACTATCAACAATCCTATGAAAACATGCTCTAAGTTGCTAATAATTAGAGAAATATATATTAAAGCATCTTTGATGCTCCTTTTCACACCTATCAGATTAACAGAAATGACAGAAGAGGAAAATGGTAAATGTTGGAGGGGTTATAAGAAAAAATGTGGTACTCACTACTGCACTTTTGGTGAAACTGAATTAGTCCAACCATTCTAGAGAGCAATTTGGAACTACACCCAAAGGGCTATAGAACTATGCATACCCTTTGACCCAGCTATGCCACTATTAGGCCTGTATGCCAAAAAGATCAGAGAAAGAGAAAAGGACCTATATGCATAAAAATAGTTGTAGCAGCTGTCTTCATGGTGGCCAAAAATTGGGGAAAAACTAAAAATTATGGCATATAAATGCAGTGTCATATTGTTGTGCCGTAAAAATGATGAAATAGACAATTTCAGAGAAAACTAGAAAGAATTTTGAACTGATGCATGGTGAAAGTGAGCAAAACTAATTGAACAATTTATACATGATAACATTATAGAGAAAAACAGCTTTGGAAGAGTTAGAATTCTGATCAACACAATAATAAATCACAAGTCTAAAAGAATGATGATGAAACACACCTGACAGAGAGGTGATGAACTTAAAACTCAGAAAGAAACATACATTTTTGGACATGGCTAATGTGGGAAGTTATTTTTTCTGATTATGTAGATATGTGTCAAGGGATTTTTTAAAAATTTGTTAATGGGGGGATATGTGGGACTAGGCAGAACAAATTAATTTAAAAACACTTGTTACTTAAAAAGTCAAAAACAATTTAAGAAAATAAAAAGCCAAACATGGCCTTTTGTTAAACTTTAAAATCTAGTAAAGGAGGCAAAAAAAAAAGTTAACAGTGTTTCAGTCATCTTTTTTTCATTAGTAGTACCATCTACAATTTTTTCCTTCAATACTTCCTTTCTCTCAGATATCTTGAAACTCCATCCCTCTATATCTTCAAAATTGTGTTATTTGAACCTGAACCCCTTTTGTGTATGTTAGGTCTCATCTGTCTCCTTCTCCTGCCTTTGTTCTTTTTCATTGCTTCTTCCTCATATGGCACACTGGGGAATATGATGTTAGAGTCCAAATATGGTTCTGTTTTCCTTGACAGAGAAAATCAGCGTTTACAGATCTTTTCCATTCATTGTCTGCCATCTTTCCACTTCAGTGCTCTTGGAATGATCTGGTTTAATTGGGTTTCACGCCAAGCTTTCTACAAATTTGTTTTCCTCTCTACCACCCTTTGCTATGTTTATGAGATGACGCCATTGCTCATTGGCTTCCACTATTCTCCTCTGAAAGATTCCATAAGTGAATTTGTGTTCTAATCCAGTGTTACCCATGGCTGCCATTCCTCTCCACGTGGAAAGAAGACCAAGTGTTCACAGGCACTGTCTGAGGTGGTTTCTAGTTTATTCATTTATATTGGTTAAAGTTGTATAGGAAAATCTGTGAGTCTGAGTCAATGTATTTTCCTTCATCTATTTTTCAGCATCAGTGGCTTATTTAAATATTAGTCCAAGTTTGAGTTGTTTTTACAGCATACTGTCTGTTCTCTTTAATCTTTTTCCTGTTCAGTATTGATTTAGATCCTGTTATCAATTTGGATTCTTGTTCTAACAAGTTGACATTCAGCTTGTACATGGACAGCTGATTTGGGAAATGATTCCCATGTGGATAAACAATTATTTCCTGTAAAGATAAAGTCATTTTAATTTTTTCCTGATATTAGGTGTTTGTCATGACCACATACCTTCCAACTTTATTCTTTTTTTGGTGGGGGATGGAGACTTATTTATTTAATTAATTAATTTTTACTTTTCCACATTCACTTCCATAAGAATTTGAGTTCTAAATTTTCTCCTTTTCCCCAAGGTGGCGTGCAATCTGATACAGTCTGTACATATACATTCATATTAAACATATGTTCACATTATCATGTTGTAAAGAAGAATTAGAATGAATGGGAGGAAGCATGAGAAAGAAGAAACCAAAAAAAAAAAGAGAGAGAGAGAAAGAGAGCAAATAGAATACTTTGATTGCATTCAGACTCCACAGTTCTTTTTCTGGATTGAACTTTATTCTTAAAGAAATTATTCATGATATAAAGAAATGAGGCATTCCACATCCATTTCTTTTGTTTCTAAACCCTCAGCCATATTCTCCAGCATATTTTTCATTGCTCCCTGTAGTGTGACCACTGTTGCGTTGAAGTCACCCAGTACTGATGTATATGTTGATCTAATTTGGAGCATCTTGTCAGTTCCTTCATAAGAAGAAAGTGTCCCATGAAGTATCCCATGAAGTGATTTTTATTTTATTGCTTTTGGATGCATGATAAAACCTACTCCAACACATTCATTTGCTTTTCCAAGGGGAAATCTGTGGGTTACAACATCTTGATCAGGGATTCTTAACTTTTTATTGTGTGTCATAGACCCCCTATAGCAGTCTAGTGATGAAGCTTTTGTACGATTTCTCAGAATAATGTTTTTAAATGCATAAGATTAAATACATAAGATTACAAAGGAAACCATTTAACATCAAAATCCAATTGTCAAATTTTTTTTTTTTTGTGCTTTTTTGCTTTTTGGTGAGGCAGTCGGGGTTAAGTGCCTTGCCCAGGGTCACACAGCTAATAAATGTTAAGTGTCTGAGGCTGGATTTGAACTCAGGTCCTCCTGACTCCAAGGCCAAAGCTCTCTTCACTGCACCACCTAGCTGCCCCCAAAATATTTTTTAAAATAAGTTCATATACCCCAAATTAAGAATCCCTGATCTAGCTACAGCCTTCTTATATTAGTCGGTCAGCATTTATTAAGCATATATTACGTGCCAGGAATTGTACTGGAGATCAAAAAAAAGGCCAAAATGGTTCAATGAGCTTAAGTTCTAATGGGGTAAACAACGTGGACATAACCAGGTACATACAAGATAGATACAGAAGAGATGGAAGGAAATCTGAGAGGGACAGGCAGTAGCAACTGTAAGTGAGGAGAAGACAGGGAAAGACTTTCTCCTTCACTTATGGAAATTTATGTGTCTATTTGTCATTCTGTAGTTCTTTCTGTAATGCCACAACTCTTTGAACTAGGATATTTATTCCATTTAGATGATCAACAATTCAGACATCTTAGATGATTTAAAAGCTGTATGATTCCTTTTTGGGGTGGAGGGTGATTTTTGTGGGTTTGTTTGATAACCAGATAGTTTTACTGAAATTATTATTTTAATTAATTTTAATTGAATTTTTAGGGTTCTCTAAGTAAACCACATCATCTGTCAACAGTGATCATTTTGTTTCCTTTGCCTTTTTGTTAAATTCTTTTTTATTTCATTTTCAATTCCAAATTATCTCCCTTTCCCTCCTCTAACCTCTCCCTCGCCCATTGAGAAGGCAAAAAAACAAGACCCGTTATAAATATGTATAGTTGTGAAAAATAATGCTGAAAATGAACTGCATCTTAAAGGAAGAGATGTGGAGGTGAGGACAAAGTGTTGTTGTTCAGTCAGAAGTGTTGTTCAGTCATTTCAGTCTGACTCTGTGACCCCATTTGAGGTATTCTTGGCAAAGATACTAGAGTGGTTTGCTATTTCCTTCTCCAGCTTATTTTACAGATGAGGAAACTGAGGCAAACAATTACGTGAGTTGCCCAGGGTCACACAGTTAGTGGCTAAGTCTGGATTTGAACTCAGAGAGATGGGTCATCCTAACTCCAGGCCTGGCGCTCTGTGCACTATGGCGTCACCTAGCTGCCCACGAGGAGGAAATACATTCCAGTTTATATTAGAATAGTCATTGGAGTTTATTGAGTTTCCTCCTTGATTTATGGAAGAAGAGCCTCAGAAGGTTGAGTGACCCACCTCCGGTCATGCGGATAGGAAGGGGCAGAGCTGGGGATTGAATTGGGGTCTCATGACTCCAGGGTCAGTCCTCATGGCGCCGTATCTGCAGCCTCCTCCCTTTATCCGATTGGCTCCTAGAGTGCAAGACTAACAGGGATGGATTCAAACTGCAGAGAGGCAGATTTTAAGTCAATATGAGGGAACATTTCCTGACAATTAAAGCTGGGTAGAATGGGAATGGGGGATGGCTCTGGAAGTGTTGAGGTCCCCCTCACTGGAGGTCTTCATGCAGAGATTGAATGACCACTTGTTTGGGATATTGTTGGGGGGATTCTCACTCTCATTTGGCTTGGACTACAGCTGAGATTTGGGACTGTCGCCCTGGCTCCACCACTGGCTCCTTCTGTGACACTGGGCTGTCGTTTTTTGTTTCCATGTCTGTAAAGTAAAGGGGTTGGACCAAAAGATTTGGAAGGCCTCTCTCAGTTCCTTGTGAGTCTGTGACTCCACACCGAAATGAGTGGTCTTTGGTAGAGAACTGCCCGTGGTCCTTGTGGAGGGCATGTGAAGATTTCTTCACTTCCAGCCCGAAGACAGAGAAGTATGGGAGTGAGCCAGGGCCAGAAACAACAGACTTTTGGGAGAGGAGGCATGTAGGCCTGTTCTATTCTACCTGCTCCGTAGAAATGCCAGGAGCTAGAAATACATTGGTTTACAAATGACTCGTCAGTTTTCCTATGCCCAAAGGGGATTGAACAGACTCCTCCTACCAACCGGAATAAGACAGTGCTGAAGAATTCAGAGTTCAAAAATGAGGTTTTATACAGGATGTCAAAGTACTTTTTCAGGGTAGGTAGAAGTCCGGAAGGGCCCCCCCCCCATTGGTTTTTTGTAAGTAATAGAGCAGGATAAACAGAAATGTTAGCAGCCCATTAGGAAAGAGCAGCCCTTGAGAACTTTCCAGCAAAGACTTTGAAAGCTAGTAATTAGATAGCTAGATAAAGCATAATTCCAGGCCGAGCCCTCTATCTGCTGGGCCAATTACCTGCTTCTGAGGAGGGGGCAAATTAGGTCCCACTTTAGCCAAGCAGCTTAGTGGCTGTAGTTCTCCTCTCAATTCTTTTTGGGATGACCCCGTACTTATCACAGATTACTTTAGGGCCTTACTTTATTTAGAACCCTGGAATCTGAGTTGGAAAGGGCTACAGAAGACATCCAGTCCATTCCCTAGTGTCGGGTATTCCCTCTACATCCTCAGTACATTATGTTGAACTAGTCTCTGCTCGTAGGCACACCCTCCCCACCCCTACCTCGCTCCCCCACCTCAGCGGAGAACTTGCACAAGCATTCCACTCTGGGACATCTCTGATTTCTAGGAAGCCCATCCTGTGGCCCACTCCTAAAACTTCCATCCATTCCTTGTCCCTCGGAGACAGAAGACAGCGGCCCGGTCCCTCATCTTGGCCACAGACCTTTGAGTCCTCTTCCTCTCCTCCCTCCACACCCTCACATTGTCTTTTCTCCAGATAAAACAATGGAGCCACTTCCTAAATTTCAGATAAATTGGCCTGAAACTGGAGTGTGAGGAGAAGAGAGGAGATTTAAGGAGAAATGTTGGGCACCAGAGCCAGCAGAGGAAGGGTCAGTTTGGTGGATAGTCTTGGAGAAAGGTCACCTAACAAGCCTGTGACCCACCCTCTCTGTCTCTGTCCCTGGGACATTCCATAGACTGTTCATAGATGTAGGAATACAGAATCAGAGCTAGAAGGGACCTTAGAAGTCAACTGGTCCAACTCTCTCATTTTACATATGAGGAAACTGAGTCGGAGAGAGGCTAATTGACTTCCCTAAAGTTACACAGATACTGAGTGACAGAGGTGGGATTTGAACCTGGGTCCTTTGACTCCAAATCTATAGCCCTTTCAACCCTGTGCCAATGGAAGTATGTTGATGCAGAACTGGCTTTCTAATTCTAATTCAACAAATTCAGTAGCACCTGGAGGAAGGAAAGATCCATGGTGGCCATAATAGAGGGGGAAGATTTCATGGAGTGGCTAGGATTTCAGAGCTGAAAGGATTTGTAAGGTGGCGAAATGGATAGAGCGCTGGACCTGAAGTCAGGAGGACCTGAATTCAAATGTGACCTCAGGTACTTCCTAGCTGTATGACCCTGGGCAAGTCACTTCACCTCTTTGTCTGCTTCAGTTTCCTCAACTGTAAATTGGGGAGAATAATAGCACCCACCTCTCAGGGTTGTTGTGAGGACCAAATGAGATAATATTTGTAAATTACATAACACAGTGTCTAGCATATAGGAGTATACAGGAGTATGTAAATGCTAACTATTATTGTTATTGTGGTTATTAGCTCTTCCTTTGGCAGACTTGAACTAGGCCCTAAGAGATGGGTAGTGATAGGAAGGTGAGAGAACAACATGGAAAAGTAACAACTTACCCTAACATAGTGCTTTATAACCAGAGCCATAACTAGGGCAGGGTAACCTGTCCCCTAGAGGCAGTTAGGTGGTTTGGTGGATAGAGCATAGGGCCTGGAGTCAGGAAGACCTGAGTTCAAATCCAGCCTCAGTTATTTACTAGCTGTGTAACCCTGGGCAAGTCACTTAGCCTCTGTTTGCCTTAATCTACTGGAGAAGAAAATGGCAAAACACTCCATTGTCTTTGCCAAGAAAACCCTATAGACAGCATTGGTGTGCTACGGGTCCTCGGGGTCATGAAGAGTCAGACATGACTGAACAACAGCTTGACCTTTGTCCCAAGGGAACAAAAATTTAATACATGTACTCCTTCAGCAGAAATAACTGAATTTAGTACCTCGTTAGTATTTCATTCCCTTAACTTAATTTTTCTTGAAAGCTTCTCGTATTGTTTTCATATCATGAATTCCAGAGTTGAATGGAACGGTCTTGCCGCTCGTCCCTATGTATAGGTGTTTGGTATTTGTAAGATCACTTGCTGTCTGTATTCTACAAGGATGAGACTGATAGAAATTTGATTTCACTGGTGCAGAGAACTTCCTCTCCCATTGGAGGTCAGCACCTTCTCTGTCTTAGAGAGTTGCCTGTAACGCTTAGAGGGTAAATGACTTCTTCAGGTCACACTGCTTCATCATTATTCTTCTGAAATTGTGATTGGTCATTTCATTTTTCAGAGTTCTTAAGTCTTTTAAAGTTGTTTTTCTTTATATTGTTGTTATTCAGTGAATCGTCCTGGGCTGCCTTCTTTCCTCTGCATCAGTTCAGATGAGCTTTCCCAGGTTTCTCTGAAATTGTCCCTTTCATATTTCTTAGAGTGCTTCAGTGTTTTTTCCCCAATACCATGCTGCCTCCCTCTATCATCTCATCTAAAAAGCTGAGGGAGGGGCTCCATCTGTTCTAAGTATCCTGGAATTAGCTGCTGGGAATAAGTTTGTAGTTTCAAGAAATACTGCAAGGCCTTTTTCTCTCTAGGGAATAGCACTCCTTTGTCCCATATGACCTGGGCAGAATTTGGGTTCATTTGCAGTCCATCTGACCCTAAAATGAGTCCCAAAAATGTTACCTGGCACTGATGAGAATCCCATTTCTCCAAGTTACTATTTAAACTCTGATGTCATAGCTTGATTAGAGACTTTTGGGTGTGGGCTTGCTGGTAGCACCATAAAACACCTAGACTGTTGCAATAGCCTTCTAATTGTCTCTGCCTAAATGGCTTTTCTAAAGTATAGGTCTGATGATGTCACGCTCCTCTCCCTACTCAGTAAACTCAGATGGCTCCGCATTACATACTCCAGGATCAACTATATAAAGTCCATTGTTTGATATTTAAAGCTCTTCACAACCTGATTCCTTCCCACCTTTCTGGTCTTCTCACATTTTCTTCCCCTCCAAATACAAAGGCCCAGAGATGGGAGATGGCATATATAGGAGGCCAGTTAGGCTGGAGTGTAGAATTTGGGAAGTGGAGTCATCTTTAATAGTGCTGGAAAGGTGAGTAGGGGCCAGGTTGAAGAGCTCTAAATGCTAGAGAAATTTATATATTTGAACCTAAAGATGGTAGAGAGGTTGCTATTGCTGTTCAGTCCTGTCTAACTTTTTGGGACCCTGTGGACCATGGCACATCAATATTTTTCATCGGGTTTTCTTGGCAAAGATACTAGAATGGTTTGCCATTTCCTTCTTTAGTGGATTAAGGCAAAGGTTAAGTGACTTGCCCAGGGTCACACAGCTACTAAGTATCTGAGGCTGGATTTGAACTCAGGTCTTCGCCCAGCGCTCAGGCCCAGCGCTCTGTCTACTGAGCTGCCCCAGTAGGGAGGTATCAGAGTTCACTGAGTAGGGGATTGATGCGGTTAGATCTGTGTTTTTGTAGCTATGTGAAAAACGAATTAGAATGGGGAGAAATTTGAGGCAGGGAAAGCACCCTAAGAGACCACTGATGTTGTCCAGAGGAGAAGTGATGGGGGCCTGAGCTAGGCTGGGGGCCTTGTGAGAGAAAAGCAGACTTCCCTAAGAGGTGCTGTGAAGGTAGAAATAGCAAGTTTGGGCAGCTGAAGTGGATCCATGGGTGATGGGAGATTCCTTTGTGAATAGATGTGCTGGGCCAGCTGCTCTTCATGGTGGTCTGGGCCCTCTTCCATTTGTACCCCAAGGGGAAGGCATTGATGAGACAGTTATTTCTTTCCTTTCTTGCCACGGTTCACTTCCTCGGAGTCAGAAACTTTCCTCCTTCCTGATGTCGGGTTTGCTTTGGAAGCCCTGGCCAGAGAATGCTGTAATTGGACTGTTGGCTCTTTCCTTTGTCAACATGCTGGAGTCAGACTGGAGATAGGGAACCCACACACAGAAAGACTCCACTCGCTTTTCCCTCTATGTCTGGCTTCAGCCTTCTCTGCACTTGGTCTCATTCTCAAGAGGCCCACTGTTCTAAATAAGTAGTCGCTTGTGTGTCTTTCCCACCTCCTGAGGGCAATGACCGCTGTCTCTTTGCTCTGCAAACCTTCCTCTGGAGAGACAGGCCCACTGTGGGCGCTGGGTAAATATTGGTTGATGATGAAGAGAAAACTGCTGGTTCTAATCTTGTCTCCCTTCAGGGTTGTTTTGTTTTGACTTTGCTCTCTGTATTTCCCCCCATTCCCTCTCCCTGGGAATGTCAGGCTTCATAAGTAGAGGAAGCAGACCTAGGTCTCTAGCTCCCCTCCCTGGCTGCTCTGGGTGGAGGGGGGAGTAGCCCATTTCAGACCGTGGTTCCTGCTGGGCAGGCTTTGGAAATCTCTTTACTTTGGGTGGCCCCTTACTCTGCTAAGGGCATGAGGCAGAGATCCAGGGAGGGAGGAATGACAGGATCTCTTTAGGTTAATGTGAGCTGATAGGTTAGGTTCGATCAGAGCAGAAATTCTTAACACTTGTTGTGCACGTCTTGGACCCCCTCCGCAGTCTGATGTAGACTTATGGACCCCTTCTCAAAATAATGTTTTAAAATGCATAAAATAAAATACAGAGGATTACAAAGGAAACCAATTATATCAGAAAGCATTTTTAAAAGTCGTATACCCCAGTTTAAGAACCCTCTGAAGGAGGAATGTTGTTATTCAGTCCTTTTCATTGTGTCTGACTCTTCATGACCCCATTTGGGGTTTTCTGGGCAGAGATACTGGAGTAGTTTGCCATTTCTTTCTCCAGTTCATTTGACAGATGAAGAAACTGAAGCAAACAGGGTTAAATGACTTGCCCAGGGTCACATAGCTAGTAAATGTCTGAGGCCGAATTTAAACTCAGGTCTTCTGACTCCAGGCCTGGTGCTCTATCCACTGCGCCTAATAACTTTAAAGGCACATGCCTTTAAAGAGGGTACAGTCAGTTAGTAATGAAGCCTGGGGTATAATCCAGAGTTAGTCACTAATAGTAATAGTTATAATAGCTAGCAAAATCCTCACAATAAGCCTGTGAGGTAGATGCTGTTATTACCTGAAATTTAAAAGTTATTGTTATCCCCATTTTACAGTTGAGGAAACTGAGGCTGACAAACTGAGGTAATCTACTTACCCAGGTCACACAGCTAGAAAGTGTCTGAAGAGGGATTTGAAATTAGGTCTTTCTGACTCCAAATCCAGCATAAAGTCTTCCTCATCCCTCATTCCTTTAGTTGGATTTACACAGTTGTATTTCTGTTGGAAGCACTGGGTGGGGTGGGGTAGGGGGTGGGAAAGAGCCTCATCTCTGCCCTGGGAAATTCTGGAGGGAAAGGGGGCAGGGGAGGATTAAATTGCATAGTTTTTCTTAAGCTTGCTTCCAAATGTGGAGAACCCTTGGAACCCTGTTTGCAGCTGGCATGACCATGAAAAGTAAAGACCTATTTTGTGTGTGTGTGTTTACTAAACATACCAGAATTTATCCATCCCTAGGAATATTGTCTTCCAAAGTAGTCACCTTGGGAGCTGGCAGTCCTGCGGCTCTAAGCTTAAAGTACTTCTGGCACTAGCTCTTCTCTAAGAATCTCTTTCTGTGCCAATTTATGAGTCACTGGGGGAAAAAAAGACCTCCCCTTTTCTTGGCTTTATAATGACAGCTCTGTTTGGACCCACAGTGGCAGTACCCAGCTTGGTCGCTCATTTTCATTACTGGGCTTAGTAAAACAAAGTGTAGATGCCGGCTGACTCTGGAAGGATTGCTGACTTTGGAGCCAGAAGACCCAAGTTTAAATCCCAGCTCTGTCATTTCCTAACTCCGTGATCCAGCCAGTCGTGTTACCTCCTTGAACTTCACTTTTCTCATCTGTAAAATGGGGATAAAAATTATACTATCTGCCTTACAGGGCTATTGCAGAAAAGTGCTTTATTAGAACTTAAATTGTTGTGTAAAGGTGAGCTGTAGTTAATAAAAGTGAACAGGGACCGTAGCACCTGATGGTGCTTGACTGAGCACCTAGTCTCAGCCCCACATTCAACAGAATGGACTTGCCCAAGGTCACATTGAGAATCAGAGCTGTCCTCTAAGGATGAGTATTTCTCGGGACTGAGTAAATTCAAAAGAAGGTGTTGATTCTGAAGAAGAATTACAGAGTTAATTAAAGGAATAAAAAGGTTTTTGTTAGGAATAATTATAGAAACTTTTCCCACAATCTCTTCAGAGATGGTGGCATTCCATGATCTTCAATCATGTAGTATCACTGGGAGAATATTGGTATTTAAAAATAACAGGGTTTTGTTTCAGGGAATAACTTGGGGTCCTTGGGAGCTCTGAAAAGTATTCCAAATATAATTTAGCCTATCCTCTTTTTTTCATTAATTAATTTCCTTTTTGTTTTTGACATTCACTTTTATAAGATTTTGAGTTCTAAATTTTCCCCCCTTCCCAAAACAACATGCAATCTGATATAAGCTATAGAAGTACTATCATCTTAAACATATTTCCATATTAGTCATGGTGTGAAAGAAGAATCAGAACAAAAAGGAAGAACCATAAGAAAGAAAGAAGAAAAAAAAAGAAAATAGTATGCTTTGATCTGCATTCAGACTCCATTGTTCTTTCTCTGGATGTGGATAGCATTTTCCATCATGAGTCTTTTGGGATTGTCTTAGATCATTGCAGTGTTGAGAAGAGCTAAGTCTATCAAAGTTACCTGCCCTCTTTTTCCTATTAAACTCTGGGCTCATTCGTCCCTTTGACCATCTGTAGTTTTCTGTCCAAGATGCATACACCAATAGATTAGTTCCATGGGTTCTCCACCCACCTGAATGTTAGCGTCTGAACAACAGGCATTCTTCATCCACTAGGTTTTATCTGTGTAGATTGTTAGACCCAAATTTTTTTTCTCTTTTTACTTCATAAAATTAGATTTTGCTTTATTTTCAAATGGTCCAACAGTTTTATGTGGTTATGAATTCTATTTAGTATGCTCTATAGAATTGGGGCAGCAAGGTGGCTCAGTGGATAGAGTGCTGGACCTAAAGTCAGGAGGACCCAAGTTCAAATTGAGCCTCAGACACTTACTAGCTGTGTGACCCTGAGCAAGTCACTTAACTCTGTTTGCCTCAGTTTCCTCATCTGTAAAATGAGCTGGGGAAGGAAATGGCAAACCACTCCAGTATCTCTGCCCAGAAAACCGCAAATGGGGTCACAGAGAGTTGGGCAGTACTTGAAAAACAATAGTACAATGTCATTTGCAAACAGAAGCATCTGGAGGACTCCATCTGTAGGGGACTCTTCTTCCATTTGGACTCTGCATTCGACGCCCTCTGTGATTGTGCATAAATGCCTTTTGCAAGCATGTGCCTCCCTGTTTTGGAACCCACTTCATATTAATAACCACAGTTATCTCTAATGTTTTTATACCCACGAATCTTTTATGATTTTAACGTATACATAGGAGACATGTTTGAGGAGAGCCTTGAAGATGTCTTTTTACAATTTTTTCATAATCAACAAGCATTAAATAAAGTGGGCATTCTTACATTTGTCATATCTTTCAGTCACTTGCGGGACTGTGAAGTTGTGACCTGATACATAGTTTTGTTTATAAAATTTTACCACCTATTCCTTTCTTATATCATCATCTCAGCATTGTACATGGCACTGACTGGTTTCTTCTCCACCTTTTTGTCCTGCAACATCCTAATTTCCTGACAATAATACTGTTTCCTCCATCTTTCTTCCTTCTCAGTTTCCCTCCATTAGGGTGCTAAAAATTATGTTATGAAATAGTGGAAAATAATAGGTAAGGTGGGGCCCATTGTAAAGGATTTTGTTTTATTTTATTTTGCAGGTTAAGTGACTTGCCCAAGGTCACACAGCTAGTAAGTGTGTTGAGTCTGGATTTGAACTAAGGCCCTAGGTCACACAGCTAGTGAGTGTCTGAGGCCGGATATGAACTCAGGTCCTCCTGACCCCAGGGCTGGTGCTCTATCCTAGGTGCCTCTATAAAGCACTTTAATGCCTAGGCAGAGGAGTTTGGAACTGATAGAGTAATAGGTAAGCATTAAGGAGCTAAAGGACATTTATAAAGGAAAATTGATGAGACTTGCTGACTCTATGTTAGGGATGAAAGAGTAGGAAAAATCAAAGGTGAGGAGTGGGATGAAATATTATTGTACCTTAAGAAATGATGAAAAGAATGGTTTCAGAGACACCTGGGAAATCTTGGACTAACTTATGCAGAACAGAGTTAACAGAACCAGGAAAATAATTTACACAATAACAACATTGTAAAGAGGAACAGCGTTGAGAGACCTAAGAACAATAACCTACCACGATCTAGAGGACCAGTGATGAAGACGGGAGTAAAAGATGCGTTATGAGACCTCCGTTCTTGGACACAGCTGATGTGGGAATTTGTTGTGTTTGGCTATGTTTATTTGTTAAGTAGGGTTCTTTTTCTTTTTTCCTTTTCTCTAATAAGGGGTTGGGGTAGGAAGGAGGGAAAATAAATGTTTGTTCATTGAAAACAATTACTTTAAAAAAATAGAGAGTCAGAGATGATATCCAGATTTTGAACCTGAGTGAGGAAAATGGTGGCAGGAATGACGAAATTGGAAGGGGAGCTAGTTTGTTGGCATGTGGAAGGCTGAGGCTCATTTTTACTTGGCTCTTTCTTCTTGTAGCCTCATCTGGGCGCCATGAAGTTTCACCAAGCCCCCCAGAGCCTCCTGTTTATGCTGCTGTGTTTCCTGGGCACTGCTTCCAGAGCACGTGCCTCGTCTCTCGGGCCACCAGCCATCACTGCCGCCTCCTTCCTCGAAGACCTCATGCATCACTATGGTGAGGCAGACACCCTCACCCTGCAGCAGCTGAAGGCCCTGCTCAACCGCCTCGACGTGGGAGTAGGACGGGACAACATCACCCAGCCAGAGCTGGAACAGAGGAATCTTTCCAGGGTAAACATACTCTGTCTCATCTAGCCCAGGAAGGAGTAGCTGGCAAATAGGCCAATTCTTCATCCATGTGTCTGTAGCATAGAACTGTTGGGTCTCCAGTATTGGCTTAATCATAGCAGTAGTAGTAATTCACATTTCTCATTTAAGGTTTGCAAAGGATTCTTCTCACAACAACCCTGTATCATGTAGGGCATTTCTGTATAATAATCTTAGTGCAGTTTTAAGCTCTCAGAGCTTAGTATCTGAATTTTATAAATGAGGAAGATGAAATTTAGAAAAGCTCATAGCATCAGAGCTGGAAGAGATCTCAGAGATGATCTGGTCTGGGGATTCCTAACCATTTTTGTGTCACGGACCCCTCTAGTAAAGCCTATGGACTCCTTCGCAGAATTGTGTTTATAAAGGCATAAAACAAAAAATTGGATGAAAAGAAAACTGGTTATATTGAAATGCAGTTATTAGACTTTAAGAAAACAAAACAAAACAAGTTTATGGACTCTAGGTTAAGAATCTCTGATCTGGTCCATTTTACAGCTGAGGCAGTTGAGGTCCTAGGCCACAAAGCAGTTCACTCCAGGTCACACAGCTAATGAATGGCAGCCCTGTACCTAGTGCAAAGGATGTAGAAAAGATTTAGAGTGTTTGCAAAGCATTTATTATGGGGTAGGCACTATTTTACGTGCTGGGGATTCAAATACCAGGAAGCAGAATAGTCCCTACCCTTAAAAAGTTTGTATCTTACTGTGGGAAGACAGCGTATAAAGGCAAACTGGAAAGTAGGAGGACGAGGACGTGCCATTTGGCAAGGGGGACAAGAAAGAGAGGTCTGGAGACTTGAGTTGTTAGCAGTGGGTAGCATGTGAGGCCCCCAGCCCCTACCCCTGACGTTGTGGTATGGGCAGACAGTCACCAGTCAGGAAAGCAGGGCCTCACCTGGAGAGATCTCCAGGATGGGAGGGCTACTCATAAGGAAGAGGAGGACCAGAAATCCAGAGAAGCAAGGTCAGTGAGAAGAGTCATGATCCAGTCTTCAAGGAGGAACCTAGGCCAGCTGGAAGGTGAGACTGAACCTTGGGACAACTGGAGAACAGCACAAGGTAGCACATATTTTAGTGCTAAATGAGATAGTTCAGAGGATAAGGAAGTCACTGAGGGTTGAGTAGTTGGAGCAGGAATCAACCTGGGCCTTCAGAGGGGGCCAGGATTTGGCTAGGAAAAAGGGAAGCCATTCCAGGCCAGGGGAACGCGGAAGGCACTGAAGTAATGCTGATGATACCGGGGATTGATATGGCACATGGCACTTTGAGAGACTGGAGAGACCTGGCTGGGAGACCTAGCTTTAAGTCATATCTTTGATGCATCTTGGTTTCATGACCAGAAGGAACCTTTTCCCTTCTCGCTGCCCCAGCTAACTTTTTAAGACTAAATTACAGATGAGTTGCTGATCTGTATTTGTGGAGGGAGTTTACACATAGGGAGTCTCCTGCTCCCTAAAATCAGAGGTCTGAACTCCCAAAAAAGTCTGCACAGCACTTTGTCATTTGATCCTCATAGAAACCCCTTCAGATAGGTTTTACAGATACTCATTTTACAAATGAGGAAACTAACAATCAGAGAGGGCAAGTAACCTAGGGCCAGAAAGCTGGAGAGTTACGTAAGGTGGTCTTCTAACTCAGGTCTCTCCTGACTACAATTCTAATAAGTTTTCCACTGTGCTTTACTATTGCACAACACATGATGTATTCCTGGGGGAAAGGAGGGAGAAGAATCTGAAAACATGACAGTGGTCAGCCCTACTGTGTGCACAAAAAGGAATAGGCCACCCCCTTGTGCCTAGGCTGCACACCTTCTCGTCTCTGCCCGTTTCTTTCAAAAGGAGGGTGATTACGGCGGTGATGGGGCTTGAGACCATGCCATAGTGAGATTCAGTTTTGAAGCCAGAGCTCAGAGGAGCATGATAGGTACCCCCCCATGTGAGGGGCTGTCAGATGGAAGAGAGGTTAGGCCATTTTCTTTGTGTCCAGAGGGCAGATCTGGTTAGCACTGGGTACTGGGCAGGGCCTGGGTGCCTCCTCCCTGGATAACTGGAGAACTCCTTGCCAGGTGTGTTGGGGTGCGGGTTAGACGAGGTCCTTTCTGCTAAGGTCCCTTCTGACTCTCCACTTCTGTGACTTAAGGCTCCTTTCTTGTGCTGCCTTTGCTGTGAAGCCTTGCCTGATTTTGAGCACTTGCATGTACTCCACTCCCACTTCCAGCTCAGGGTGTCTTCTCCCTTCTCAAAGTAACTTGAGATCCCTCCTTATCTGGTTCTTTCCTTTGCCCCCTCCCTTCTTTAACGTGTGTTTATCTCTCTGTATGCTGTATCCCTCTAGAGCTACAGAATGTGAGCTTCAGGAGGCTAGGGAGTATAGTGGATAGATAGTGTGGGGCCCAGTCAGGAGGACCTGACTTTAAATCTTGTTTCAAACATTAATTAGTTGTGTGACCCTGGGAAAATTACTTAGCTTCTCCCAGCCTCAATTTCCCCATCTGTAAATTAGAGATAATAATAGCACCTACCTCACAGGGTTGTTGTGAGAAAATGAGGTAACACCTAAAGCTTAAAGTGTTATTTAAATGCTAGTTATCATTATTATTATTATCAGGGACTGTGTAGTTTTTCATTTTTGTCTCCCTAGCGTTTTGTGAATGGTAGGCACTTATGTTTATTGAATTGAATCATAGTAGAGGATTCATATTCCTGAGTAGAAATGAACAAAAAAGTCAGATACAGTCAGTTTGCTAAAATTCAGCAGAATGTGTTTCCAGAAAGCACCGTGCTATGCAAAATCTCAAAATAAAAACCACAGTGCTTATGGGGAAAATGGTATTAGAGGTACAACACTCAGAAACTTTACCATGAACAGATGAAAAAGCATTAGAAACTAATATAAAAATGATAGCACGCTTTTTGTACAGGTCAGATGTTTGAGATAGATAGATAGATATCTCTATATTCATATATATATATATATAAACACTACAGTAGCTGTTGCTCAGCCTGCTTCCCAGTTTCCAGGGGCTAGGCTGGGAGCCTTGATCATGGTAGAAGGTTGGGAGTAGGGACAAGGTCACACCAGCCTTCCTCTACTCACAGCTCCCGCTGTACCAGAAGGTAGACAATTAATGTGGTACTTGACCTTGACAAAACTCTGACGTTTATAGAAGTGCGTGTTTAGAAGGGTTGCAACTTGTGAGTTATAGTGAAGCACGCCACAATTTTCTGTGTTCTCAGTTGTTTCTCAAAATCAAACACACACAAACTTGACATTCAAATAATGGTCAAAATGCTGCTAACATATCAGTTGCGTTGGAACAAATTTTAACAAGCATTATAGCAGAAATGATTGTTCAAAGGTGGGGTCAGTTCATGGTGAGCCTTGACCCATCCTGGCTGCTTTTTAATGAAGAAGCTGGAAGAGGTGTGGAGAAGGTGGGAAATGGGGTGGGGGATCAATTCATAACTGCCATTACCTGAATGTAATTGGCCTTTAGAAGGGAAGAGAGTTCTGGGCTTTCAAGGCAGCTTCATCACAAAAGAAATCAGAAATTTGTAAGCTTCCAGGAATATAGGAAACTGTTCGTATCTTTTTGAAAGACAAAGCAAAGCTTTTGGACTCACAGGGACCTTTCGTTTGTCCTTCCTCTCAACCCCACTTTTCTCACCAGTGTTTTAGCTCTGCAGACCTCTTTGCTGCCCATAATTTCAGTGACCAGTCGAGGATCGGCAGGTCTGAGTTCCAGGAATTCTGTCCCACAATCCTGCAGCAGCTGGACTCTCGAGCCTGCACCTTAGAGAACCAGGAGAATGAGGAGGACGAGCAGACGGAGGAAGGGAAACCAAGTGCAGTAGAAGGTAAGCAGTTGGTCAGAGGCATCGGTGTCTGAGGACCATGCTGCTCCCCGCTCTGGGCTTCCTCAGCATTCCGTGTGTGCCACCAGAGGTGGCCTGGTAAGGTGGCACTGTTGGGGCTCCTGATGGTGCTGGTCTCTCCCCTTCCTAGTGTCTCTCTAGCCAGGGTACAGTGAGGGGAGAGCAACAACTGTACCATCAGCTTCTATTCAGTATTCTGTCCCTGATTCTGTCCCAGCCAGGTGTCGAACTCACATGTTAGGCCTGGCTTAAGGCTATCCTGATTTCCTGACAGTTGAATACTCCTATCTGACCAGACTTTAAAAATGAACCACAAAGTAACGGTTGTGTAGTGGCCCAAGCTCTCCTTCAAGGCCCTCCATGATCTGGCCCCATTCTACCTTTCCAGACTCATCTCCTGTGACTCTGCTCCACAAATGCTCCCTTCCCACCAAACAGCACATTGCCCCCTGGTAACACGCTGGGCTTCTGTTGTCCCCCCACCCCCCACTTTGATCATGCCCATTGTCTGTTCTTGGAATGTCCTGTCTGTTCATCTAAATCCTGCCCGGTTCAAATCCTCCTCTCCCCACTCCAGCCAGCCTTGTCCCTCACTGACCACTCTAGCTCACATAAATCTTTCCCTCTTCTAAAATCATAGTCATTACCAGGCCTGCTCACTTGACAATTAATCATATACTGCCTTGTGATATCTCTCGTATGGTCTGTTATTGTCTTCTAACTCACCGCTCAGGTACAAATTGTAAGCGGCAACCTAGGATTTATCTCCCAAGTCACGGATGGGTTGAGGTCTGCTTCAGTGGAGAGAGTTCTCATACTGGAAGCTCCCCCACAGTGACAGATTCTCAGCCCTTCTGTTTGAGTGTGATTGTTGAACTTTTTGTGTATTTATGTCTTTAGTTTCTAAGTAGATTGTAAACTCTTCAAGAGTAGAGCCACCACGTCTTTGACTTCTTTGCCTCGCCCATAGGGCTGAACTCAGAGCAGGTATTACCCAAGTGTTGGTTGGTTGGCTCCAAAAACATGTGGGCACTGGACAGGGCCCTCCTCCCCAGGAGAAGCCCCTCAAGTCCTCCGCCGCCCTCTCCCCCTGCCCTTGGTAACCAGGGCTGCTGTCTGTTCTTATTCCTCCACAGTGTGGGGCTTTGGTTTCCTCAGTGTGTCCCTGATTAACCTGGCTTCTCTCCTGGGAGTTGTCGTCCTGCCCTGCACCAAGAAGACCTTTTTCAGCCGTGTCCTCACTTATTTCATCGCCTTGTCCATTGGAACGCTGCTCTCTAATGCGCTCTTCCAGCTGATCCCAGAGGTGTAGTAGACCAGAAAAAAAAACCAAAAACACAGTTTTCTTTTTGCGTCGACAGCTGGGATTTCCATCAGCTGACTTCCCACCCCCCCATTTCATCCCATTCACTCACCCAATCGCCATCCAGAAAATAAAATTTCTCTTTTGTGCTGAGCCTCGACACCAAAGATGCTTCTTCGTTTTGGATCTCTAGGACTTTCTCTTACTCTTCCATAATCCCAGAAGGCTCTCAGATTTGTCTCTGGTCTCTTCAGGCAATGTCAAGTGCAAGGTTCTTCCCTATTCCTTCCTTCCTGTTCCTCTATTTAGAATTCCCATGTACCTTGCCTTATCTTTTTTTTTTTTTTTTGGTCCATACCTGTGATTTCATCAGCATGGAGAACTTCATTTGTGGAAATTCCCTCCACTAGTACATATCAGTAAGTCCTCTGCAAATTATAGCCTTCAAAATTGCCTTTAAGGCACTTACACGTATCAAGAGGCAGGATGCGTATTGAGGCTTTCCTGACTTTGAGGCTGGCGCATTATCCTATTCCTGGGACCTACTATTCTTCATAGTCTCTCATTATGGGAACTAAAAGGGCAGCTGGTACTTCTGGGAACTTCCTGCCTTGGGTAAATGTAACCCACTAAGGGCATGTGTTCCTTGGGTCCTTAGTAACTGCCCTTAACTCATGATCCTGGTGAGAAGTTAAGCATGACCACAAGGAAGAATCCTCAAAGATGAAATGGGGATCTGGGAAGGAAGGAAGGAAGACCATTCACAGTATGGCTGATAGAATTAGCATGGGTGTTTCTAGTTGTGGTCTTCAATTGAAGCATTCAGAGAGCCATACAGAAAACAAAGGCAGAAGAGAATAAACACAGGAAAAATGGGTAGAGAGAGTTATTTTGGTAGTGCCTGACCAACTAACTGTCTAGACCTTGCATCTTGACACTTTCCTGATAGAGCTGGTTTCCTGATGGCTTATTGGGGCTTTTGTGAATTATGAAACATTAATTTTGGTTTTTAATTATGTGATTCAAGAGCTGCAAAGATGATACCCAGTTTGATGATCTTCCTAACGGAAGGAAAGTCTGCCCAAAGAGTAAGTTCTTAATTAATGCTTGCTTACTGTTGACTGACCGCCCTGGCCCCCTAGCTGCCCTTTGTAACCAGTAGGTAAAAAAAACAACAAAACCTCATGCCCTGGCCAAACAGAATTTGGAAATCTCTGGACTTCTGCACTATTCCTTTTAGGAATGAGGTCTGTAATCAGATGAATTTTTCCTTGGGTTAATCTCTCAGCAGCAGTTCCAGGAAACTCAGCTAGTTTTGAGTCAAGGGCAGGTGAACTTTTGCCCCTTTTCTCAGGGAAAAAATTAAAAGCTGCCTGGCCTCTAAAGTCCCTTTTATCTCTTTGCCTGAGCAAAGTCTAGGCCTTTTGTACATTACCTACCCTTCCAACCTCCCATTTAAAGTTCCTATAACATAACTAAACCCCTGGATTGTAAGATGAACAGGTTTCCATTCCTATAGGGGAGAGATGACAGAAAGACATAGACTGGCATCTCACATAAACCCACCCAAGATACTTACAAAGCCAAATGAGGTTTCTCTGTTTGACCTAAGGTTTGGCAGCTTTGGCCAATGCCAGTCAAAAAGACCTCATCAAATGTTTCCCTCTCCACCCCCTACTCTGACCCAGGGCAATCCTCATCTTCTTGGGTTATTGTTTTTACAGCTCTAAAAGTATGATTTTGTTTTCTTATTTGACACGAAATGCCTTTTTAGCCTAATTGAGTGGAAATGAAATGATTATGCACATGCTCCACTCCTGTCATGGTTCACAGGTGCCATTTTCTGGGATCCTGATGGCACTAGTATTTGACACAGCGTGATTCAAGATGATGGCTGTGGCTCAGGGTCTGTGAAGGAACTGGGACATGGAGTGTGTGACACTGGGAAATGCTGAAAGAAAAATTGTACAATGATCAGGGCGGTCCTAGAGCTCTGTCTTCTAAGTTTAGGTCTCCCAAAAAAGAGGACTAGGCAAGTCTAGAATATAAGACCCTGAAGGAAGTGGGAAGAGGCCCTAATTCCTTGTCTACCCTTCTTCTTATCCCTCCACCTTACCATGCCCACAAATTTTGTATTTACCTTCCATTACTGATCCAAATAGTAGTAGTGTGTGTGTGTGTGAATACATACTGGAGATTGGATTGACCAGGCAAAAGTACCAGGTGGAATTCTGCCTGCTCCCATCTGTCTTTGCTTCTGTAGAAGCAAGATGCTTTAGGTCCAAAAACTTTTGTGGTCATAGAGAGGACTCACGATATGTGTAACCACACTGCTTGTCATTCAGAGGTTGGCAGATGTGCCTGCAACAGCTTTTGGGAGAATCACTTGGAAGGAAACAGGAACCCAAGCTACAGGGCTCGAAGGCCGCCTTAAAACTCCTCATTGCAATCTGAATCAATTCATTAAAATTTTTTCCAACTCAAATCACTAACAGATGTTCTGTTTTCTCTCTCCCTCCCTATTTCTCCCCAACTCTGATTCTCCTTTTCTTCCCCCCTGTAAATCCCCTCCGCCCCTCCCCGGACACCAAACAAACCCTTTCCCCTTCTCTCCCCATTTCCAATCTTCTGAAACCTACGGGTTGATCTTTGGGGGCCTTTTCTCCTTCCCTTTCCCCTTTGGGTGGGGTTGGCCTCCCGACCGCAGTGTGGGGATACGGTCTCCTCTGCGTGACCGTCATTTCCCTCTGCTCCCTCGTCGGGGCCAGCGTGGTGCCTTTCATGAAGAAGACTTTTTACAAGAGGCTGCTGCTCTACTTCATAGCTCTGGCGATTGGAACCCTCTACTCCAATGCCCTCTTCCAGCTCATCCCTGAGGTATGCCGAGGGCCTCCCCACGTGGGAGGAGGTCTGGTCTCGGGGGGATGGGCGGGCTCTAGTGGGGAACCTTCCACTTTCGTGGAGGTGTGGAGAGCACTCCTGAGTCCTGCTTTTAGCTTGAATGAGGACTCCATCTGACAGAATCAGATTACTTGGTGCTCTCCCTTCATCCCCTGCTTGAGCTCTGGGCTCTCTCTTAACCGCAAGTAATCAGTTCCTAACAGTGTAGGTTCAACTCAAAGGTCTGTTTGGTTTCTGCAGTGAAGAAGTGAGAAAAATCACCAGAAATTGGGTCTTCTTTAGCGGCTTCATTCTCCTTTGTTTGGAAAGGTGGATGTAGGGCAGTGGTGACACAGATGAGGTCATTTCATGGTCAGGATTTGCATGTGTTCATGGTACCTTTGTCCCCTTGCATAGCTGAACTGGCATGTTCTCCACAGTGGGGAACAGTGTGCAAATATTTAGAAAGTTTGGTAATCAGCTTCTGAGATTCTTAATTTGACTGTGGTGTAACCATAGTTATTTACTGCCTCTCCGGCTCATGAGGTTTTTTCAGTCAGTTGTCTCTGGCAGATCTGGGCCTAGCTGTAACTGAGACAGACACAGAATAATACAACTCCGTGTTTGTATTTCTTCTGCAAAAGCGTTTTCATGCCTGTTTTCTCAACATGATTTTTATAACAACCTCGTGATAGATAAGGCAGGTGGTTTTCTCCTGCTTTTAGATAAGAAAGGTAAGTGATTTACCCAAGTTAGTGGCACAGCGGAGAGCAGGAGCTGGATACGTAGACTTCTTCCAGGTGCAATGACTGCAGACCACAGCCTATTGATGTTGAAGGAGAGAGATGAGTTGCCTGTATCTTACTCAGCGTGTCTTTGAGGTAATTTGGCTCCTGTAGGTGGCATGACAGTTTATTCTGTCCACAACTATTCTGTACATCCAGACAGCCTACTGATTGTTTAGGATTATTTGCATATAATGATGTTATTGGAAAAAGGGTGGGAGTTGCTCAAGCCTTTTAAGAAAAGTCAGATACAGGGGTGGGTCTCCCAAGCTCATCCAGTAAGTGAACCTAAGGTTCACATCTCCTGACTTCTAGTCCTGTCATTGCTTCCTTAGTGGAAATGGGGAAGTGCAGGAAGAACCTAGAACAAAAATTGAAATGTGATGGAGTTGGTAGTCTGCTTTCTCATCTGTCTGCCACGTGCATTTGTGCCCGGGAAGGGACAACAAGTCTTCTGGCATAATGAGGAAATGGATTTCCTCTTACAGATAGTCTGATTTACATCATTTCCTTTGTGCTCCTATATAGTTCAGACAGGGACATTCTTTAAGTAAGAGGAGAAGATAGCACGTTGACGTTCTAGTCAAATAGAGTTGATTGCTTAATTGAAGGAGCTTAACGATGAAGATGTACTTTGAGGGAAAAAATATTAGGAGATTCAGAAAAAGCAGGTTTTGCCAAACTAGAGGTAGGTACCCATGGTGGTGTTATGCCCAAGGTCACATCCCTACAGCTTCTCTGTTCTCTTATTTAGATACAAGCTATAGGTTTAGGAGAGCTTTTCTCAGAAAGCATCTCTGAACAGGCCTAAGAGTCCTGTATCAATAACTTCCATGGTTGAAGAAGTCTTGGCTTGTTAAATCACTGTAGTAGTCTAGGATGTTGGTGCTTATGTTCCTAGAGCCAGAGGGCCCCAGTGATAGTTTTACATTGCTGTAAACTCATCCTGTTGTTCTGGGTCCACAGGCTTTTGGATTCAATCCTCTAGAAGATTATTATGTCTCAAAATCAGCAGTGGTATTTGGAGGCTTTTACCTCTTCTTCTTCACAGAGAAGATTTTGAAAATGCTTCTCAAGCAGAAAGATGAGGTGAGGCTGAAGGGGCTGGCAAAGGAATCTCTCCTAACAAGGTTCTCTTCTCAAATAATTTTTATATATTTTATGTTATTACCATAAGTCCACTGAACTTTCACATCTTCTCATGGTGTTATAAAGTGTGTTTGCATCTCACCTCATGGGTAGACCAGTGGGAAGGAGATCCAGATTAAGAAGTGATTGACCCAGGATGACAGCTCTAGTCCAATAACATGAAAATATTAACATCCCTTTGGTCTTCTTCTAGTACCAAATGGCAGCTCTCTTCTCAGGGTTTTATCCACATGGGGTGAGACAGAGAATAATAATTGTTTTTGAAATATGACAATAAAATGATGTTGCTTCTGGTGTTGCTTGTTAATTGACTGTAATTAACTAAAGAAACTATTCTAGAAGAAGAGTTATAAGAATGTTTTGAGTAATGTCAGTCTTGTTAAAATTAGGTGTACATATGTATAGCTTCCCAAGGTGATAACCTTGAAGGGGTGGAGGGACTGTGGTGTTCATGGCTCTTTCGGATATTACAAGTTTGGATATGTTTGTTTAAAAAAAAATACAAGTTCATTTTATAGTCGTATTTCATACTACCTCATGTCCTCTTTTATTGTTATCTTGTACAGTAAATCATATTTACACCTTTTGTTATTATTTAACTTTGCAAGTATATTATCTTGTCTCTCCCAACTAGATTGTAAGTACTTAAGGCTGAGCTCTATGTCTTATATTTCTTGATATCTCCCCATGGTACCAAGCAAAATTTTCTCATGCATAGTTAATACTTAATAGATACATGTTACTTTTATGGACGATAAGGAAAAGAAATTCCTCACTGTTAGTTGATCACTGCCATGTGTCCTTCATCTTCCTGTCCCTCTAGCATCACCATGGACATAGCCATTACGTTTCTGAGACTCTCCCTTCGAAGAAGGACCAGGAAGAGGGGGTGACTGAGAAGTTGCAGAATGGAGACCTGGATCACATGATACCACAGCACCTGAATAGGGATCTGGAAGGCAAGGCCCCAGGGATGGATGAGAAGGTCATTGTAGGCTCTCTATCTGTCCAGGTGGGTCTTCATTTGTTGAATGTCAGAGAACTGTATAATTTGTGGTGGAGCTCTGGAGGTGTGGTTCTCCAACCCTTTGCAGGAAAAGCTCTCTTTTCTCTCTAATATTCTTATCGGTTGGGGGAAAATTGGCTCTCTTATAGGACCTGCAGGCATCCCAGAGTGCATGTTATTGGATAAAAGGTGTCCACTACTCTGACATTGGCACGTTGGCCTGGATGATCACCCTGAGTGATGGCCTTCACAACTTCATTGATGGCTTGGCCATTGGTGCCTCATTCACCGTGTCTGTTTTCCAAGGCATCAGCACCTCAGTGGCCATTCTCTGTGAGGAGTTTCCACATGAGTTGGGTATGTAGAGGCCTTCTTGTTCTGACTGTACCTCTCACACTTATACCCTTTATGGGACCTATGCATTCCTACTTCCAATTCCACGAAAATACTTTTTATAATCATTTGTAGAATGTAAGGACCATGAGGGCAGGGATTGTTTTGGTTTCATTTTTATATCCCCTGCACCTTCCATAGTACTTTACACATAGTAAGTGTCTAATAAATGTTTTAATTGAACTAAATTGAATTGAATTAAAACCTAATCTGGTTTGAAATTTAGCCACTGCCTCTTGCAAGAGATATTGGCCAACTTTGAATAGAGGCCGCCTAAGATTTTCTCTCTCCTTATTCTCCTGTATAATATGATTATGAAAGACAAGTCTATTCCACCGCCTCACTGTGTTCTCGAAGACTTTACCCATGGAGTGCAAGCTTTAACAGGTCTCACCAAACTGGAATAGTCCCAGCCATGGGCTGCCTGTCAGTTAGTATAGGCCCAGGCCCACTAAATGCAGAGAGGGTCATCACCTGAAAGTTGACCATCAGATGAGTGAATTTTTTTCACCTTCACAGCAGCTCATGAAAACCAACTCCCTAGGCAAGAAGGGGTTGTTATCTTTGTCAGTGTGCCCACTGTCCACACTGATGAAATTACGCATCTTTCTAATTTTAACATGACATTTTTAAAGAGACGTTATATATCCTATGCCCATTCTCTCCCTGACTTAGAGCATTAAAAAGCTGTCAGAAGTCTAAGCTGGAGTTTCTGTGAAACCAGTTAGCTGCTAAAATGTGAGTCAGAAAAAGGAAATGAGGATTGTGATGAATTTACACGTTTTACTTCTCCATCAAAAAGACAGAAATCAAAGCCAATTCTAGTCTGTATGTCTTTATTAATTCATGTGAATTAGTTTCTGTCACTGGGCTTTGGGCGTTTGGCCAGTTTTCCCAGTCATAGGCAACTCCAAAGCCTTTGGATGGATTTGCTTGTACTCTCATTTGTTTTAGGATAGGATGTTTGGGTAAACCCTGGTTATCCATGAACTTTGTCTTTGAAAGTCTGTCCCTTCAAACTTTTTCCATCTTCCATAACCTGTGTTATCCTAAATATCTTCATCTTATTTTTTCCTCCTTCCTTCGCTCACCTTTTTAGGAGACTTTGTCATTCTGCTGAATGCTGGAATGAGTATCCAACAGGCTCTATTCTTCAACTTCCTCTCTGCCTGCTGCTGCTACCTGGGTTTGGCCTTCGGGATTTTGGCTGGCAGTCACTTTTCTGCCAATTGGATCTTTGCTCTGGCTGGGGGAATGTTCCTCTATATTGCCCTGGCTGATATGGTAAGTCTTCAAAAGTTAATGCCAATTGGGAAGAGCTGAACTTGGTCCTTACATTCTTTACATGAGAAGGCCTCTCAAGAAGATATTATGTTCCATAGGGAAGTGTTGTGAGCACCTTATCATATGAAATAATATGTGTACAGCACTTTGCAAACCTTAAAGTGGTATGTAAATGCTAGTTTTTTATTATTATCATTTTTCATCAGGGCCCTGACTTAATGATACTTAAAGATTGTAAGACAGTTTTCACAAGAGATGATAAATGTGTTGACCATCCTGGTCCATTATTTTTATGGAATGCCCCAGGCTCTCTTGGATCTTCAAACATGTACGTCATCCTTAAATTTGCTAAGTGGTTGGGCCATGTTGCTGTATTTCCAGCACAAAGCATTCCTAAAGACTGTGGTTGGGCCATGTTGCTGTATTTCCAGCACAAAGCATTCCTAAAGACTGTGGTTGGTCTCAGTTGGCTCATTCCCCACTAATAGTGTGAGGCTTAGGGTACAAGCTAGTGAAAATCCAGCTTCCTTTCTCCAAGCCACAAATGGCCATGGGCACAAGTGTATACTTGTTATATATGGCTGGCTTCAATAGCTGCTGTAGCCCACACCACTGCTGACTGCATTTGGAGGCAGATCAAGTCATAACTGTACTGTATACATAATAAAAATAGTTGCTTCTTTTTGCTAAAGGCTTATTTTCAGCCAGAGTTTAAAAGCTAGGAGGGACAGGACCTTTTTTCCTGTTACTCCAAAGTTGTAATTGCCATGGAGAAAAGCTGGGCTTATGTGACTATTAAATTCTACCTGCTGCTGCTGTTGCCTTCGCTTCTTCCACATGGGAATCATAGCAGCCTTCAGAACTTGCCGGGACGTGTGCTGGGTTAATAGGAAGATGTGTAAGGACAAAACTTTAACACTCTCATTCTTGGTTTTGTTTTTTCTTCCCCAGTTCCCAGAGATGAATGAAGTTTGTCGAGAAGATGAAAGGAGCGGCAGCATCCTAATTCCCTTTGTCATCCAGAATCTGGGCCTGCTCACAGGCTTCACCATCATGCTAGTTCTCACTATGTACTCAGGGCAAATCCAAATAGGGTAGTGCCACACTGTCAATAGTGAGGCTGGCAGTGAAACACACTGGGGTACCCTGTCAACAGGTAGCACTGGCTTGAGAACTTAATTTCAACAAAGCACGACAGAAGAGGCGTTTCTGTTAAAGGCTATTCTGTGGACTGCATTCCCTCATCTAAATGTCAGCTCTCTTAAAAATATTGAATCCTAGAATAAACTGCCCTAGTAACTGGTTGCTAGGTAGTGCTTCCCACCCCTCTGCCCGCTCTCTTTTCCCAAAATGACTCTGGACACTGAAAATAACATGGAAGACAGACGACCCAGCTTCTCTCTTTAGCCACTTTCTGGTATTTCTCTGTGGACAAGCCCTGCTGGCAGTGGTACCATCAGACTCCAGAACCTGTTTCCTTTCTGATTCAGCACATATCCCAGATTCTAGAACACAGAACTGTAACTAGTTGTCATTACTTGATATTAGGAGATGCATCTGGACCTCACCATGTCCCCTTTTGAGAAAAGTTCACCTTTTATGTAGAGAAAAGATCCATCTCATCCCTTCAGAGTTTCTTTAGTTGCCCCATGCTTTTCAAAGGGAATGGGGCTAAGGATGTTTTATGAGAAGGATCTATTGAGTGGGGAGAATGAAGGCAAAAATGAGAAGAAAAACGAAACCACATTTCTTCTGCATTGATGACAGCCTCTCCTTCCTGAGGGACCATTGTGTGTTGAGTTCCCACAGGCATCCCCAGCATGTCATGACTTTTCCTCTCTTCCAAACTAGTTAAACAATAGACATGACTACTACTGTCTTAGCCTCTTCTTTCCTCCAGAGTGACACTGAGAATGGAGGAAAGGGGTTCCTCCAGCTTCTTGCCCCTTTAGAAGCATCTCCCTGGAGTATTCAGGGTGCTCTAGAGAGGAGATTGTACACATCTTCTCCCCAAGTCGACCTCTATCATAGAGGCAAGTTGAGGGGTAGACAGATGGAAGAAGAGTGGGGCTGGCCAAGATTCAGAATATGCTAAGGGGAAAATAGTGCTGTGACTGGACATGGTGAAGTGTGAGGTCAGAAGACCTTGGTTTGAGCAGTGTAGGGGACTTAATGATTGCACTGTGAATTAGTTTACAATGCCACTGCCTATTGTAATGCTTTCCAAGAAAAACAAAATAGAGATAGTAGTGGGATTGGTCCTTGATAATACCGACTTTCTAAAGAAGATGGATATGCCTGTTGAAGCTAGAATCCAGCCCTAGGGAGTGATGGTGTGGTCCGAACTTTGGCTTCAAGGGATAGCTGTTCCCCAAGTTCACTAGGTGAATTGATTTATTATTATCATATTGATAACGTCTAATTCTTCAGCCACTTGGGCAGTGAAGACCCCTGGAAGCCATTTAGGCAATGCCTCACTGTTGCAACCTAGGGGCTGTCTTGGCTAATACTCATTTACTTAATTGGGAAGGTTGGTAGTTTACTGCTAGCATCTATGAAGTTTTTCTTTTCTTCTCATGTGTGCAAATGAGCATAGGGCTGATCTGTAAGAAAAGGTACTGCAACACCCTCCATCATGTACTAATTAAAAACAGCATCTTTTTGGGGGGGGGGTCCCCTGGGAAACTTTCCTCCTGCCACTATCCTGTAGGGGAAAAAAAGTGAGGGAATTGCTGACGGTTCACTCACTGACAAGAGTTTTCCTCTTTGTTTTGCTTATTGGCTTACATAGGCTGAGGGGCTAAGTAAAGAGAACTTTTGGCATTAAGGATTGTGGGATGTACAACTTTCATCAGAATTAAGGTCCGCTTGTACCAAAGAGCTGTTTCCTTGGATTTTGGAACCTATCTTTCTCATTTTAAATCAACCCTTTTGCTTCTTTTTTTCCCCAGAAATGCTTTTAGGAGCTGGAGAAACCAAATCTACTATAGATGATTCTCCTGTACAGGAGAACCAGCAGAAAACCTTTATTTTTCTTAACTCACATTTATATTAAAATGTATAAAGTCTCTTCTAAAGGATTCTGCCTTTCCAAAATAATATCAAACTCTTGGCCTTAGAGGAGAATCAATTTAGGGTCGATGGCTTCCTGATATAGGAGAGTTAGTTGTTCAGTGGTATAAAAATTATTTTAAATTACTTAAAAATCTGAAACATTTTAAAATATGGCATTTTCTTCTTTCTTGCATACATAGTAACTTAAGAACTTTCCCTTCTCCTATAGCTGCCCCAAGGAAGTTCACATTACAATGTAAAATGGTAAAGGGGTCAATTATAGCAAGGGGAAGGAACATCCAATATTATTGCTATAGATTGAAAGCTTCCATTAGTAACGGAGCTGCTTCATAGGCTGAAAATAAGGCGGTTATGTATAGGTGGAAAACTCAATGACATTTTAATATGCATTCCCCCCCCCCCTTTTTAACTGTTGAATGTACAGTTTTAGAGCAATTTGATATATAGATGTCTACAGATTATACTATATCTCTACCATCTGCACCCCCACTTTTACTGCCTTTGTGGGCTAGCTCTATTTTACTCTCTGAAATAGGGGAGGATTGAGATGGGGGAAGAGGAGAGAAAGTGGTAGAAGTTTAGTGCGTCATCCCCAGGGAAGGAGAGAACACAAAGGTAGGTTATCATACTATTCCCTACCACTTTTGGGGGAGGCAGCCTTCCCTTCCGTTCCTAGGCCACAGGGTTATTCTCAGCCTTTGCAGAGTTGGGAGCTGGGTCGAGGTGAGAATGTTTGGAGAAGTTATCACTTGAATGCCCCTTGTTGGCACATTCTTCAACCTTTATTCGACCTTCATCCTGAGTTTGTAAGAAGCCCTTCAGTCAGCCTTCCCAATGGTCTGTTCTTAAATGAGCCATCTGCTAACACAGTTGTCTCAAGATGATTATTTGAAGAGGCGCTCTATTATTTCACTTAGCAGTACATATTGCATTGAGAGTATGCAAAAGGGGAAATCAATTGAGTTTTTATTGTTCATTTCTTTTTACAATTCTACAATTCCATCACAGTGTTCTTTTAAAAAAAACTCAGGTGTTATAAGAAAAAAAAAACAAAACCCAAAAATATATTGTCATGTGGACTGTAACCATTTTATTTGTAAGATTCTATAAATAAATTTATATTCTGTAATGACTAAGAATCCTAAGCGTGTCTGTTGCCAAGCTACAGGATTAAGCCAGTCTGTGGGGTAATGAAAGTTTTTAAACACAAGATGGCGCAAGTGTACGCAGCTTTTTTCCAGGGAGTGGGATGGAGTTAATTCAAACTCAGTCCTGTTCCTGGGTGGTTTCTTCTTGCCCATTCTGAAAATGGGCAGCATACTCATTTTTTGAAAGTAGTTTCACTGTTAGATAATTCCTGGTGTCATTGATGTTGGCAGTAGAGAGTTTGGTAAGATTTTCTAGAGAAATTGTATCTCTATTTTCCCACCCCAAAGGAAAAAGTTGTTGGATTAGCTTAGTTCATTAAAGTCACATTTCCAGGGGCAGGAGGAGAGGGAGAGGGAATATGGGATAGAATTCCCTCTTCTGTCCAAAGAGCCATCCTGTATAACAAAGAATTTTTTTAAAATAAAAAGCAAAGAAAAATTCAGCAAAACCAATAAACTTATCTGATGTTATTAAATACAGTGTTCCACACCTAAGGACCTTCCTTCCAAAGGGAGTGGGAGGTATCTTCTCTTATCTCTTTCGGGGCCAAGTTTCAAAAGAGTTTTAAAATCAGAACCTGAACCCATCCATATGTTGATTTGTCATCATCATGCATTCATGCAGAGCAAGGTTCTGAAAGAGGAAGAGGACACATCTATACAAAAATATTTATCACAACTCTTTCTGTAATGTCAACTGGAAACAACAGGAGTACCCATCAGTTGGAGAATGACTGAATAAATCATGGTAGTAGTATATGAATGTAATGGAATATTATTTTGACAAAAGAGACAGAGAAACTTAGGAAGATGCAGAGTAAACTAATAGAGAGTAAAGTGAGCAGAATCAGGCGTACAATTTGTACAACATCATAAAGATGAGTAACTTTGAAAACCTATAGAACTGACCAAAGCAATAACTAACCAGGATTCCAAAGGACAGGTGATGAAGTATGCTACCCATCTTGTGACAAAGATGTGATGGATTAAAAATATAGAATGAGACATACATTTTTGGATATGGCTAGTGTGGGAATTTGTTTAATTGCATATTTGTGGGGGGATTTGGGGGTTTTTTCCTTGATAACAGAGAAAATATTTTTAATTGAAAAAATTAATTTTATAAAACAAGATTGCAGCACAAAAGTAAATCAAGAAACAAACCTATATTAGAAGAGTTTCCATCCTACTTCTGCCTCTCCCTCACCAAAAAAAATAATAATAATTATAATAAATTGAAGAGCAATGAGTCCTATATATGAGTCCACTTAAATATGCCATACCAGTTGTAAGTTTTTCCAAATGACAAAACTTTTGGTGTTCCCAGAACCAAATATCTGCTTATAGTATGCTATATTTTGTCTGTAAAAATACTGACTGTCCTATCAGCTAGATTCTGAGTTATTTTCCTAGGAGTGATAGATTTACTCATAAATTGTTCCACCCCCATCAGTCATTCAAAAGCATTTATTAAGCCTTAGCTATTTGGGGGGTATTGTGCTGAGCAGTGGAGATGCAAAGAAAGGCAAAAACAATTTCTCCCCTCAGGGATCTTACAGTCTAACCAAGAGGCAACATTCAAATAACTGTATACATAGTATATACCAGGTGAATTGGAGATAATCTCTGAGGGAGGCGGGAAGGGAGGGAATGAACCTGGAAAGGCCTCTTCCACGAGATGTGATGTGAGTTGAGTCCTAGAAATCCAGAAGGCAGAAACTAAAAGAAGAGTATTCCAATCATGGTGGCCATCCAGTAAAAAGGCAAAAAACGGGGATGGAATGTCATATGCAAGGAACTGCAAGAAGGCCCATGTCCTTGGATTATCCCTTCATTCTTCTCCAGGCTGTAGTTGTGACTATCCCAGACTGTCTCTGCAGTGCTCCAGAAACCTCTTCACCCTAGAAGATGACCTCACACAATGAAAATGACCTCTTCTTCTCCAGTCTCCGCCTCTGGCTGGTTCTTACCATAACTTCCATTTTAAGAAACTGGCCCAGGCCAACTACATCTTCATTCATTTCTAGGACACATTCCTAACTTTTATACGTGTGGTCTTCCTCATTAGAATATGATCTTCTTAAGGGTAGGGCCTATTTTTGCCTTTCTTTAAATCTTATTTTGTGCCTGGCACATAATAAGCAGTTAAATACTTGTTAACTTGACTTAAATTGGATTGTAGATTATACAGAAAGGATTGAAGTGTAAGAAGAGAAAGGTAGAAAGAGGCCTGGTAGTGAAGAGTGTTGAATGTGCCATAGACTAAGTGGGTTTGATTTGTGACCATGACAGAATCCAGCTGTGCAAGATGAAGGGCTAATAGGATGATTCACACTTTAGATATTGGTCATGTTAACCCCTGGCTCTCGTCAAGCAGCCTAACTCTACAGAGTTTAAGAAGGTATTATAAATGGGCAGCTTCATGGTACAGTGGATAGAGCACTGGACCTGAGTTCAAATCTGGCCTCAGAAATTTACTAGCTGTGTGATATCTGGTAAATCATTTAACCCTGATTACCTTTAAAAAAAAAATTAGGTATTACACTAGGTAAAAATGTTAATTGCCAGAAGTTGTTGATTTTATTCTATATGCTACAAAGATGTAATGGTCAAGACTTGCAAATCAAAATTCTCTAATTTTATATCCCAGTTCCTCTTCTTTCTAGTCTATATTTTTTTTTATCTATGGAGAAATGTCTTAATGCCTATTATGTGCCAGGCATTGTGTGAAACACTAGAAATATAAAAAAATGCAAAATACAGCCCCTCCTCTCAAGTCACAGACTAAATTGGGGGGTGAGGTGGGGAAACACATGCCGTTATCTACAAACAATAAATTAAAGAAAATTAACAGAAGGAAGTCACAAGCATTAAGGTGGAAATGAAGAAAGGCTTCTTGTAGAAGGTAGAATTTTAGTTGAGACTCGAAGGAAGTCAGGTAAGCCAGGAGGCAGAAAATTCAGGCATGGGAGAAAGCCAGTGAAAACACCAGTCAGGAGATGAAGTTTTTCTTCTGTGAATAACAGCAGTGAGATCAGTGTCATTCAATGAAAGGGTAACTGAGGGAGGGAGAGAGTAAGATGTAAGAAGACTGAAAATGTAGGAAAGATCCAGGTTATGGAGGACTTTAAAAGACAGATTTTATATTTGATCCTCAAAGTTACAGGTAGCTACTGGAGTTGATTGAATAGGGAAAGGAAAGAAACAGGCATTTATTAAGCACCTACTATGTGTCAGGAACTATGCTATAAGCATCTCACTGTGCTCTATGTGTATCTCATTTGATCTTTACAACAACCTTGTGAGGTAAGTGCTATGATATCCATTTTACAGTTGAAGAAACTAAGGCAGAGGTTAAATGTTTGTCCAAGGTCACATAGCTAGTGTCTGATGTTGGATTTGAACTCAGGCAGGTCTTTTTCTCTCCAAGGCCAGTATTCTATCCACTGTGCCACCATCAAGGGAGGGTGGGGGTGGGAGGCAGGGGGTGACAGGATCAGGTTTATACTTTAGGAAAATCAGTTTGACTGGAGTGAGGCAAGACCAACCAGCAGGGTATTAGAACAGAAGCTGATAGTTTCATATAGAAGCCATTTCAGAAACAAAGGCAAAGCACCAATGTAGAGTATTCTGAGTCAAGGAAAAAAGTGTGCCCCATACTATTTTCAGGAGGCTACTCTCTGCTCTTAATCAACTCATATAAAACAATTAGATTTCTTGGAGTCTTGGTAATATTGAATAATCTTTTTCTTAAAATAATTTTATGTAAATGTAATTATACCCCAAAACCAACTTCAAAATACTTTAAAATTATACATAAATATTCTAAACCACCTAGAATTGAAGGTTAATATATACATTTAATTTCTTTTAACAAAATAATCTTATTTACTTCTGTGTCCCTATCCAACCTCTTCTTCTTTGTGAATTTTCTTAGATTTTTTTGCTTTTGTTTATGTGTATATTATTTAAAATCTGCTTTCTTTGCTGCATTACTTTGTCTTTCCCTATTTATATTCTTCATGTTTGTTGCTTTTTAGTTAAGCTTTTTTTTTCAATAAGCATAAATCCACTTTCTCTCCCTCCTACCAACCCCTCCAATTAAGAAAGAAAAAAAAACAAAACCCCTGTTACAAACAGGCATAATCAAATTAAACAAATTTTCCTACTGGCCATGTCCATAAAAAAGCGTCTCAATCCATACTGTGAGTCTTTTACCTCTCTATCAGGTGCTAAGTAGTATGTTTCATCACAAGTTCTCTGGAATCATGACTGGTCATTATATTCATCAGAGTTCCTAAATCTTTCAAAGTTGTTTGTCTTTACAATATTGTTGTCATTGTATAAATTGTAGTCCTGGTTCTGTTCACTTCATTCTGCATCAGTTTATACAAATCTTCTCATGTTTCTCTGAAACTATCCCCCTCCATCATTTTTTATAACACATTAATATTCCATCATATATACCATAGCTTGTTTCCCAATTTGTGGGCACCCTATTGGTTTCCAGTTCTTTGCCACTGCAAAAAAAGAGCTGCAAATATTTCTGTACATCTTTTGATTTTGTTTAGGCCTAATTCCTTCTTTAATCTAGTCTCTCTATAATTTCCCTTCTTCATTCTCCCCTTTACCTGTTGAACTAATGTATTTTTTTTTAAAGGCCATTGGGGTTAAGTGACTTGCCTAGGGTCACACAGCTAGTAAGTGTCAAATGTTTGGTCTGAGGCTGGATTTGAACTCAGGTCCTCCTGACTTCAGGGCTGGTGCTCTATCCTAGCTGGCCCTGAATTAAATGTATTTCTATACGTGTGTGTGTGTGTGTGTGTGTGTGTGTGTGTGTGTATTCTTCCTTCCTCTGACCAGTTAAAATGAGATTAAGTGTCTGCTGCTCCCTTCACCTTTTCTCCTTGTTTTTATAGACTTCTACTTGAGCACCCCCATTATGTGAAATAATTTTCCCTAACCTCTCTCCCTCCCCCCCTCCAGTATATTCTTCTTCCCCTCCCATTCCATCCTTCTTTTAAGATCATCTAGACATAACCGAACTATTTCCAGATCTTTTGTCTTAGACTGCCTCTATGAATCTTGATAATGACTGAGTTCAGAGAGGACACATGTATCATCTCTCTATTAGAATATAACCAGTTATCCTTGTTTAGTCACTTGTGATTATTCATTCATGTTTATCTTTTTATATTTGTCTTGACTCCTGTGTTTGCATTTTAAAATCTCTACATAGCCTTTTATCAGAAATGCTTGAAAGTCCTCTATTTCATTAAAAATCATTTTGCTGGGTAAGTTATTTTTGCTTGTATGCCTATACCTTTTTCCTCCTGGAGTATCTTATTCCAACCTGTGTTCCTCTATAATGGTGGCTACTAAATTGTGTGCATTTCTGACTGTAGCTCCTTGGTACTTAAATTTTTTATTTCTGATTGCTTACAGTATTTTGTTTCCTTCAATCTGGAAACTCTGGATTTTGGCTCTAATGTTCCTGGAAGTTTTTGTTTTAGAATTTCTTTTAGGAGCTGACCAGTGAATTCTATTTCTATTTTGTTTTCTTCTTCTAAAAAAAATTGTTTTAATCTCTTTTGTCTCATGGAGTCATTAGCTTCTAATTGGTCCATTCTACTTTTCAGGAGTTTGCTCCTTGGGTATGATCTGGTACTTCTTGTTCCAAGCTGTTAATTCCCTTCCCAATTCTTTCTTCCCTAGCTCACATTTCTTTTCCATTTTTTTCTTCAAGCACTCATATTTCATTTTTAAAACCTTTTAAACTCTTTTTTCAACTCCACCTCTTTTAAGAATTCTTGTTGAACTTGTGCCCAAGCTGTTTTCTTTGAGATTTTGCTTGCAGATGTTTTGGAGTAATATATTTCTGAGTTTGTGTCTTGAGCATTCCTGTCACCATAGCAGCTTTTTATGGTAGAATTATTTTTTTGTTTGCTCATTCTTCTAGACTACTTCCTAACTTCAGACTTTGTCCTAGGGCCAGGTTCTGCACACTTTTGGAGAAATGTCTGGGCTGGTCCTGCTGCTGCTTTCAAAGCAGTACTCCCAAAGCAGTCTAATCCAGGGCAAAGTCTGATCATTAGCCCCCTGATCTGAACTCTGCAGTTTTCTGACCAGGATTCAGTTTTGAGCAACAGGGCTGTGGACTTACTCCATTTCTAGTTTTAGTAGACTGCTGCTAGATTTAGCTACTAATAGCCAGCTGGAAAGTTCTGCTGGTTCAGAATGACAGAACTGTAGGCTTCCCTTTGGTCTGGGATTGAGATTCTGTTTATTCCCCTGCTGGCTTCAGACTGGACTTTAAGCTGGATCTACAACCCTGTTCACTCTAGGGGTCAGAGCCCACAGCTATTGCTTGCTGTTGAATTTGCTGCCTGTTCAGGACACAGGCCAGGGTAAAGAGACTGGTCTGTACCCTGAAATGCCACCCCTAACTGCAGGTCTTCAGGATGCCCTGAATCAGTGACCCAGAACTAGGGAGTAAGCAACACAACTGCCATTTGGCACCTACTCCTGCACCCTGCACAAATTTAGACACTTCTACACTGGATCTGGGACCTCCTCTTGACACAGTGTACTGTGTCTTCCTGTTCTGGAATGCTGCATGCAGTCGTGCTCCTGGCCAGACTCTGTCCCCAGTGTCAGTCTCCCTGTGCTGACTTGGTCTGGGAAAATCACAATGATTTTTCCCCCTTGAATTTCTCAATTAGAATTTGGTCTGGGGTGTTTTCCAGATGTTTAGAGGTTGGGTTTGGGAAACTCACTGTACTAGGCTCTTCCTCATATTTGTCACTTTCTGATGTCATAACATTCTATTAATTGTTCAGCCATTTCCCAGTCATTGGAAATATGAGTTACTTCTAGTTTTTGTTCGGCTTGCTATTACAAATAAATGTACTATGAATATTTTTATACAGATAGCTATTTTTTTCTCTTTAATAACATCCTTAGGGGAAAACTCCAGAAGTGGGATCACTAGGTCAAAACAAGAGCAGTTTTTAAGTTGTTCTTGTATATGACCACACTACTTTCTAAAAAGACCCAATTAGTTCACAGCTCCAGCAGCAGCTTAATTGTTTGCCCATTTGGGTAGCTAGGATAGAGAACTGACCCTGGAGACACATAACACTTACTTGCTGTATGACTCTGGGCAAATCACTTACCCCTAAATGCCTCAAAAAAATTTTTTTTGCCAGTCTGAGTGGGGTAGTACTCAGTTATTTTAATCATGGTTTCTGTGATTATTAGAAACTTTGAGTGGTTGTTCAAGTGGTTATTGAAAATTTGTTTCCTACCCAGCAAAACTGAGTATAATTCTTCAGGGTAAAAAATGATCATTCAATGAAATAGGGGACTTTCAAGCATTCCTGAGAAAAAGACCAAAGCTGAATATAAAACATGACTTTCAAATACAAGACTCAAGTGAAACATGGAAGAGGTAAACAGGAAAGAGAAATCATAAGAGACTCTTCAAGGTTGAACTGTTTACATTCCTGCATGGAAAGATGATATTTGTAACTCACGAGTCCTTTGTCAGTATTAGGGTAGTGGGAGGGAAAAATTATATGTATGTATAGACAGATAGATAGATAGAGGGCACAGGGTGAGTTGAAGATGAAGGAGTGATGTCTGGAAAATAAAATTAAGGGGTGAGAGAGGATTATACTGGGAGAAGGAGAAAGGGAAAAGTAGAATGGGGTAAATTACCTCACATGAAACAGACAAGAAAAGGCTTTTACAATGGAGGGGAAATGAGGGAAGGTGAGAGGGAATGAGTGAATCTTATTCTCATAGGATTTGGCTTAAGGAGTGAATAACATACACAATGGGGTATGGAAATCTATTTTACCCTACAGGAAAATAAGGGGGGAAGGGGAC
>NW_020949997.1:232542-263459 GCF_900497805.2 Vombatus ursinus
AAGTGAGAGGGAATGAGTGAATCTTATTCTCATAGGATTTGGCTTAAGGAGTGAATAACATACACAATGGGGTATGGAAATCTATTTTACCCTACAGGAAAATAAGGGGGGAAGGGGACCAGAGAGCAGGGGGTTGATAGAGGGGAGGGCAGATTGGGGGATGAGATAATCAGAAGCAAACACTTCTGAGGAGGGACAGGGTCAAAAGAGAGAATAGAATAAATGGGGGGTAGGATAGGATGAAGGGAATATACTTAGTTTTTCACAATATGATACTATGGAGGTGTTTTGCATGACTACACATCTATAACCTGTATTGAGATGCTTGCATTTTCAATGAGGGTGGGTGGGGAGGGAGGAAGGGAGAAAATTTGTAACCCAAAGTTTTAAAAACATGTGTTAAAAAATAAAAATAAATTTAAAAAAGAAAGAAAGAAAATTTGTTTACATATCCCTAATGAAGAGGTAAAAAAATTTATCCTCCTCCCTTTTTCTGGGTGTGGAAAATCTACATTCACTGTCAGACTCCACTGATGTGCTGGTAGTTGTGCTGAACTGTATTCTTTTTTTTTTCTTTCTATTTTTAGTTACAAAGTTAAGGGAGTGGGGAAGAATTGGACATTGAAAGAGATGTCAATGTAAATGTATTAATTTTAATAAAGTGACTTAAAAAGTTATATTTCTTCAGGCTATCAGTAAACATTTATTCATTATCCCTTTTACTCCTTACAGTGTGCTGTGTTCTGGGGATACAAAGACAAAAACTGAACAGTGTCTGCCCTCAATGAATTTATATTCCATTGCAGGAAACAGCATGTACACATATGGGTATACAAAATAGATATAAGCTAATTTTGGGAGAGAAAGCTTTAGCAGCTGGGGGAGAGGTAGAATCAGAAAAGGCTTCTAACAGAAGGTGGTGCTTGAACTGTATCTTGAAGCAAACTAGGAATTCTAAGAGGTGAAGAGGATGAAGGATTGCATTCCAGGCATGGGGCAGCTAGTGCAAAAGCAAGGAGGTGGAAAATGGTTTTGTGAAGGAAGAAACATAAGAAAGCACTTAGGCTGGATTTCAGAATGAACAAAAATAAGTAACAAGGCTGAAAAGGTAGGATGGGGCTCTGTTGTGAGGAACTTTAAATGATTGAAGTTTATATTTGACCTCAGAGGTGAAAGTGAGGCACTGCAGTTTATGGGGAATGGGGGAAAGGAGGCTGGAAAGAGGTGACAGACTCGTACTTTAGAAAAATCACTTTGATAGCTGTGTGGAAGATGGGTTAGAGTGGGGAGAGATTTCAGTCAGAGAAAAAATTAGGAGATTATTATAATAGTCCACATAACAGGCTCTGAATAAGGATGGTGGTTGTATGTTAGAGAGAAAAGGACAAATGCGAGAGATGTTTTAGAGGCAGAATCAATAGGACTTTGTATATGGAGTTCCTGGGTGTAAGGAGTTGAGAATAATACCAAAGTTACAAACTTGGGTGATTGGAAAGATGGTAGTGTCCTTGACAGATATAAAGAGGTTGCATGACCTAGATATAAAAGGTCATATCATAAACAAATTTGAGGAACAAGGAAACTACCTTTCCTATCTATGGATAGTAGAAGCTCTCATCACTGAACAAGGGACAGAGAGGATTGCAGAAAATAAAATGGAGAATTTTGATTACATAAATTTAAAAACTTTTTGTATAAAAAAATCAATGTAGCTAAGATTAGAAGGGAAGCAATTAACTGAGAAAAATCTTTTCAGAAAATTTCTCTGATAAAGGTCTCATTTTCAAGATATAAAAAGAACTATTTCAAATGTATAAGAATTAAGATCCATTCCCCAAATGATAAATGGTCAAAGGATTATGAACAGGTGCTTTTTAATGGAAGAAATAAAAATATCTCTTAGCCAAATTAATAAATCACTAATAACTAGGGGACATGCAAATTCACAGTCATCAGATTGGTTCATAATTAATTCACTGTTGGTGGAACTCTGACTTGGTCATTCTGGAAAGGCCATGCCAGAAAACAATTTGGAACTATGGTCAAAAAGTTACTAAACGGTACAGTGCCTTTTGACCCAACTATACTACTACTGGGCCTATATACCAAAGAGATCAAAGAAAGAAGAAAATGTCCTATATGTACAAAAATATTTATAGCAGCTCCTTTTGTAGTGGCAGAAAACTGGAAATTAGAGAGTGCCCTTCAAATGCGGAATGGATGAAAAATTATGATATATGAATGAGAATACTTTTATACTATAAGAAATTTTTGTTTTGTTTTGTTTTAGGCAATTGGGTTTAAGTGACTTGCCCAGGGTCACACAGCTAGTAAGTGTTAAGAGTCTGAGGCCACACTTGAACTCAGGTCCTCCTGACTTTAGGGCCAGTGCTCTATCCACTGTGCCACCTAGCTGCCCCAAGAAAATTTTTAAAAAGACAGTTTAACCTGGGAGAACTTGTATCAATTGATGCAAATTGAAATGATCAGAACCAGAAAATTTTATGCTATATCATCAGTAATGTAAAAATGAATAATTATGAAAGATTTAAAAACTCTGATCACTGCAATGATCAACCATGATTCTAGAGGGCTGATGATTAAAAATGCTGCCCACTGCATGACAGAAAGGCAATTATCCAATATGCAGAATAATGTGTACATCTTTGGAAGTGGCCAATGTAAGAATTTGTTTTGATTGCATGACTTTAAATAGCATCCTCTTTTTATGTTCTGCTATGCATATGGAAATACTCATTTGAGGTGTTTAAGTTAAAAATAAAATTTAAATGAAAGTTATTGACACAATTAATAGCTTCAGCAAACTTGAAAGATACAAAATAAACCCATGAAAATCATATTTATAAAGCAACATTTTTGTAAAGCACTAACAAAATCCAAGTAGAAATAATAGAAAAGGAAGTGTCATTCAAAATAATCATAAAACATGATATATCTGAGAGTCAATCTAGTAAGACACATTCAAGATGTATATAGATACAATCACAAAATACTGTAATGAAATAGATAATGATTTAAGTAAGTAGAGGGCTATCTAATACTCATGATAAGATCACTAATATAATAAATAATACTATATAATTTAAAGATTTAGTTCTATATCAAAGGGATACTTTATAGAGCAAGACAAAATAATCTCAGAATTCATTTGGAGCAACAAAAAACCTAGACTCTCAAGAGAAATAATGAGACAAGTAAAAATGAAGGGAGAATAGTACTTCTAAGTCTAAGTTACACTATAAAGCAGTAAAAATCAAAACTATTTAGCATTGGTTAAAAAAAATGGAAAAATAGAATATTGAAACAGAAACAATTGAACTCAATAACCCAGTGCTTAATAAACCCAAGAGCATAAATCATTTGGAAAAAAACTCTTTATCTGACAATAACTTTTAAGAAAACTGGAAAGCAATATGGCAGAAATATTTAAATTATAGTTTCTTAACCTTTTAAATGTCATAAACTTATAAGAATTAAGGTTTCAAGTGCATAAAATACATAGGATTACAAGGGAAACTAATTATATTGAACTATGGTTATAAAAAAAATCACAGACTTCAGATTTAAGAACCCCTGGTTTAATGCTGAGTGAAATGAGCAGAACCAGGAGAACAGTGTATACAGTAACAGTAACATTGTGAGATGACCAACTTTGATAGACTCTTCTCAGCAATGCAATCATCTAAGACAATTCCAAAAAACTCATGATGGAAAATGCTATCCACATCCAGAGAAAGAACTATGAAGTCTGAATGCAGATTGAAGCATACTATTTTCTCTTTTTTTGTTTGTTTATTTGTTTTTTCTTTCTTGTAGTTTTTCCCTTTTGTTCTGATTCTTCTTTCACAACATGATTAATTGGAAATATGTTTAATATGATTATACATGTATAACCTATATCAGATTGCACGCCACCTTGGGGAGGAGGAAGGAGAGGGAGGGGAAAAATTTTAGAACTTAAAATCTTATAAAAGTGAATGGAGAAAATTAAAAATTAATTAATTAATCTTAAAAAAAGAACAAAAAAGAACCCCTGGTTTAGATCAACATCTTAAGACATGTACTATAGTAAGCCTAAAATGGATACATGACCTGAATGTTAAAGATCATAAAAATAAACATTTTAAGAACTGGAAGGAAGCAGATCAGGTATTATTTATAGCTATGGCCAGGGGGAGAATTGTTAACCAAATAAGGTACATATGCTATTACAAAAGATAAAATATATAATTCTAATTACATGAAATTTTAAAGTTTTTGAATGAACAAGTGCAACTAGAATAAAAGGGAAAGAAATCAATTAGTAAAAATAAAAATCTTTCCATCAAATATTTCTGATAATTTATATCAAAGATATAAAGGAATCAATCAACCAATCAACAAGTAATTCTTAAGCACTTATGATGTGCCAAGCCTGTACTAGGTAGTAGGGATATAAATACAATGAATAATCTCTACTCTTAAGAGTTAACATTCTAATGGAAGAGCCGCATACAAGTATATACAGAATAAATGTAAACAAATACAAAGTGGTTGCCTATAAGGTACTTTGGGAAGAATGGCACTAGCAGGTGGGGTATCAGGTAAAGCTTCGTGTAGAAGATGTGCTTGAGCTGCACATTGAGGAAAGAGGGATTCCCTGAGGGGGACAGAGGAGAGCACAAAGAACATTCCAAAAGCACACAGAAGGAGAAGGAAGACGGATTATCATCTGTAAGGAACATAGAGAAGAACCAATTTGGTAAATCAAAGAAATATGGGAGGGAGAGTAATGTCCAGTGAAGCTGGAAAGATAGGTTGGGGCAGGTAGTAAAGGGCTTTAAAAGCTAAACAGAGAAGGTTATCTTTAATTCTAGAGAGACCAAGAAGCCACTGGAGTAAACCGAATAGGGGAGTGACATGATCTGATCTGCACCTTAGGAAAATCACTTTGGCAGCAATGTGTACAATGGACTAGCATAGGGGTAGACTTGATTCAGATAGCAGAACAATTATAAGATAGCTGCAATAAACTAGGGTACAGGTGATGAGGGCCTGAACTAATACAACTACAGAAGATCAACAGCTTTTCCATGGTAAGTAAATGGCTAAAAGATATAAACAGATCTTAAAGAAATACAAACTCTTAACAATCAGGCAAGATTGATCCAAATCACTAATAATAAGAGAAATACAAATCAAAACAACTCAGGTTTCACTGCACACTGAGCAAATTAGCAAATGACAGGAGATGGGTATATTATTAATTCTATAAATTTTACAAAAGTTTAATGACATCCTCTCTTTTGCTTATGATAGAAATTTTTCTCAAAGGCTGACCATAATTCTCCTACCTTCTCTACACCACCAATTTTATAGTCCTTTAAATTATTTGTCCCTTTTAGTTCTTTTTGCCATCTCATCTTCTCCTCTCCACCTTCTTTCTTTCTTCTCAAACCCATCTATGTCAATCAATAGTTAACTATAACAATAATGCTGCTATTTTTAATGCTTCTATCCTGATTACATTGAGATAGCAATGAATTAATTACAGTTGAAAAGTGTCTATTGTTTAAAGCACTCAGTGCTTCTTTTCCAGAAGCTCATTTTTTTTTCCTCTCAAGCCTCTAAGTCACTTAAGGATCTCTTGATTATTTCTGGGTTTTTTCCCCCCAAGCCAGAGCTGCTTTGTTTTCAGAAACTTCTGAAATTCATCTTTATTTTAAATGCCCATTTTTTTTTAAAGACTACTTAGCTATGCTAGGAAACTGAATAACAACCGTATTTCAGCTTCTAACATTTTTCCTTATGGAAAAGTCTTGTAAGATTCATACTGGTGTTTTGCTATGTAATATTTTTCTTTTTGCTGTGTGTAGGATAACTGTACTGCCACTGTATACTTGAAGTTTGATGATGATGTGTCTAAATGAGTTAAACTTTAGTTTGTTTTTTTTCCTGATTGGCATTTAGTTAATTCTTTATATTTGTGATCTGTCCCTAATTTTTAATACTTCTGGTACATTTTCTTAAGTGATTTTCTGAAATATGGTCATTAGATAATTTTCTTTCAACTTTTAGTGTCACTGATAATTCTGAGATTTTCCCTCTTTGAACTATCTGTAACATAGCTATAGATCTGCCACTTTTCTGTGTATAACTTCCAAAACTTTTTCTAGTTAGATTATTTTTTCTGAGCATATATATTGGATTCTACTTTTCCTTCTGCCATTCTGTCTTCCAATATAAGAATTCTGATTTCCATTGCTTTTACTGATAGTTTTCTCTTTTTTCCCCACTGAATAATATTTTATTTTTCCAATTACATGTAAAGATAGTTTTTAACATCCATTTTTATAAGATTTCGAGTTCCAAATTTTTCTCCCTCCTCTCCCTTCTCTTCTCCCTCCCTAACACAGCAAGCAATCTGATATAGGTTATATATGTACTGTTATGTTAAACATATTTCCACATTAGTCATGTTGTAAAAGAAGAATCAGAAGAAAAAGGAAAAACCACAAGAAAGAAAAAAACCAAAAAAGTGAAAATAGTATGCTTTGATCTGCATTTAGACTCCATAGTTTTTTCTCTGGCTATGGATAGCATTTTCTGTCATATTAGCCAATCTGATAGGTATGAGGTGGTACCTCAGAGTTGTTTTGATTTGCATTTCTCTAATCAATAGTGACTTGGACTTTTGGAATTGTCTTGGATCATTGTATTGCTGAGAAGCACTAAGTCTGTCATAGTTGATCATCACACAATGTCGCTGTTACTGTGTACCATGTTCTCCTGGTTCTGCTCATTTCACTTTATATCAGTTCATATAAGTCTTTCTAGTTCATTTCTGAAATCTACCTGCTCATCATTTCTTATAGCACAGAAGTATTCCATTACATTCATATACCACAACTTGTTCAGCCATTTGATGGGCATCCCCTCAATTTCTAATTCTTTGTCACCACAAAAGAGCTGTTATAAATAATTTTGTATGTATGGGTCCTTTCCCCTTTTTTGTGATCTCTTTGGGATATAGATCTAGTAGTGGGTATTGCTGGATCAAAGGGGTATGCACAGTTTTATAGCCCTTTGAACATAGTTCCAAATTGCTCTCCAGAATGGTTGGATCAGTTCACAACTCCACTAACAATGCATAAGTGTCCCAATTTTCCCACATCTTCTCCAATATTTATCATTTTCCTTTTCTGTCATGTTAGCCAATCCGATAGGTACCTCAGAATTGTTTTGATTTGCATTTCTCTAATCAACAGTGACTTGGAGCATTTTTCATATGACTATAGATAGCTTTAATTTCTTCATCTGAAAACTATTCATATTCTTTGACCATTTACCAATTGGAGAATGACTTGTATTTTATAAATTTGACTCAGTTCTCTATATATTTGAGAAACAAGGCCTTTATCAGAAATATTGGCTGTAAAAATTGTTTCCCAGCTTTCTGCTTTCTTTCTAATCTTCGTTGCATTGGTTTTATTTGTGAAAATTATCCATTTTGCATTTCATAAAGTTCTCTATCTCTTCTTTGGTCATAAATTCTTCCCTTCTCCATAGATCTGACAGGTAAGGTATTCCTTGCTCTCCTAATTTGCTTATGGTATCACCCTTTATATCTAAATCATGATCCCATTTTGACCTTTTCTTAGTATAGGGTGTGAGATGTTGGTCTATGCCTTGTTTCTGCCATACTATTTTCCAATTTTCCCAGCAGTTTTTGTCAAATAGTGAATTCTTATCCCAGAAGCTGGAGTCTTTGGATTTATCAAACAGTAGATTACTATAGTCACTGACTACTATGTCTTGTGTACCTAACCTATTCCACTGATCCACCATTCTAATAGTTTTGATTGTTGCTTTACATCAGGGGTGGGGAACCTGTGGCCTCGAGGCCACATGTGGCCTTCTAGGTCCTTGGGTGCTTGGCCTTTTGACTGAGTCCAAGTTTTACAGAATAAATCCTTTTATTAAGAAGATTTGTTCTGTGAAGTTTGGATTCAGTCAAAGGGCCGCACTTGAGGACCGAGAGGACCACATGTGGCCTAGAGGCCACAGGTTCCCCACCCCTGCTTTATAATACTGTTTTCGACCTGTATATTTTTCTTTTTTTTTTTTTAACACAAGCTTCTAAACTGTTAATCCCTCCTCCCAAATTCCTTAGCTAAATCCACTTTATTTTTTTTCTTCTGATTTTTTGAGGTCATTCCATTTGTTCCCTTCTTGCCATGTCCTTATACAAAATTCTGGTTTTCTGAATGCTTGTGTTATGTAGACATCTTAGGGACAATGTAATAAAATGCCACCTAGGAAGTTGTTTGAGAATGAGTGTGTATAGTACATACAATTCACACACACAATTGTGGCTTTCAGGAAAATTCTAGTGAAAGGCACTGACTTGAAACCTTTTGAAGAAGTTACTCTATATGAAACATTTTAAAATAGGTGTAGTTATATTAAAATATTAAATATTTTTAAAAATTAGATGTAATTTAAAGGTACTACTTGAGATGTTAAAAAATGACATGAAAGTTACATGAATAGAATTTTCTTCTCTGTAAGTGATTACTTCCGATACTCTAGGGCATATAAGAATGAAAGTAAATCTAATTCAATTAAAGGGAATACTTTTTTATCGTGAACAATATGGGATACAATATATTTGTAGTTATAGATATTGGCAAGGATTTAATCTAGCTCAATTTACCTTCCATAATAAGAGATGCTTTCAAGGAACATGTTCCCTTCAACTCCTTGAGGATAATAAAACAGAAATACCTTTGAACAGTTATTTAGCAGGGCTCTATGAAAAGGGCCCTGGTATTCCCATAATCTCATAATTTTTAAGTCTTTAGGATCTCAATTCTTTGATTTTTTATTCTCCTTTCTACTATGGTAGGGGGGTAGAGAGTTATTTAGACAGATTTCATTTTTTGGTGGCGAATGGATTTTTATGGGATTAAATTTACATTCAGTACAGGTTTCCATGAGTTTAAGAATACTAATTAAAGGAAGCAGAAGAGTGGATTTTAAAATTTACTGTACTTCTTGTCTTTGTGGTATGTTATATGAGTTCTCCCAGTTTCTAAGAAAATTTATTTTCCTAATTACGTTTTGTTTAGGCTTAATAACCTTAGCACACTTTCATTCATTTGTATCCATTATTATCTGATGAGATAGCACAAATCCAGCTTTATGCCAAATAGCTTATCCTATCAAATTTTTAGCTTTTCAGTCAGACATCTGTGGTCCAGCAAGAAGCCAATCAGATGGAGTACCTGGAGTCTACACCCTTCCCATAGGAAATTGAGAAACTGAATTTGAATACTTTTATCACTGATCTTTCTAAAAAAAGAAAGAGGGATCTGTTTTTTATCCATTTGAGAAATACCATACTTGGCATTAAAGACTTCATTTTGCAGATAGTTTAAAACAAGGAAGTCTGTGAAGCATTGTGCTTGGCTTATTTTGCACCAAATAAAAATAAATGGAGTACCTAGAATTAGTTTAACACTTCCCTCTGCTGTGAGAACAAGCCTCATCCCTAGCCTACTGCATATTATTTCTTCCCCCACCATGGATTTAGAGATGAAGAAATGAAAGAGATAATCAATTTTATTTATTTATTTTAGGCAATTGGGGTTAAGTAACTTGCCCAGGGTCACACAGCTAATACAAGTCAAGTGTTTGGTCTGAGGCTGGATTTGAACTCAGGTCCTTCTGACTTCAGGGCCGGTGCTCTATCCACTGCACCACCTAGCTGCCCCAAGATGATCAATTTTAAACCGCTTATGTTATAGATAAACTGATTAACAGAGGGAAAATGACTTGCCATGGTCACATGAATAATGAATAACAGTCCAACAGTTTTACATTACCTTTTACTTTCAATTAGTTTCTCTAGTGCAGGGCATGCCCAGACAGTCTGGGGCACAAAGGGTCTTTAGGACTGTGGATTAAGCCTGCATCATAGTTCTCACCTTTGTTGGTGAGTACCAGAGTAAGACAGATGAAATACCCATTACCCATAAGTGTAGTGAACAAAATGAGACGAAAATGATTAATCAGGCTACACAAGTTTCATCAGCATAGTTGTTTATATAGAATGTTGTTTTGGACTGCATAATTCTATTTTTTATTTTAATCCTAACTACTCTCAGGCTAACTTATTTTAGGCACTAAGGATGCTTGCCTATTCCTAGGAAAATTTAAAGAAAATATTTAAAATATAGTATTATATTTAAAGAAAGTATATATTCCACTCAACAAGTATTTATTAAGTTGCCACTATATACAAGACACTGGAATATAGTATATAGTATATAATGTAGTATATTAGCACTGTATCTTAAATAGGTGTGTATATATGATACACACTACTGATTTTAAAATCATTTTTGTGTATAGCTTTTTTTATAAATCCATATTTTAATTTAGTTTTAGTTTTTAAATGCAATACTATATTCTTTTACCTAGATATAATGTATAATGACATACAGATCTGAAGTTAGGCTAGATTACTATTAAGACTAAAAACAGATTTCCTGAAATTTTTGGGAAAGGAAAAGTTGCCTTAATTAGCACCTCTCTCAGAGGGACTGATCATTAATCAACATTTATTAAGTATTCAGAAACTTTTATGAGTTAATACACCAAGGCTATTAGCCTTGTGACTCTAGCCTGGATTTGAACAAATTATTAAAAATGTTACTTGCATAAGAAACTTCATACATTGTAACACATATCAGTTCACTCTAATACAGAAAATAAAAGGAGATAAAATTTACCTATTCACAAAAAATCTGACTATTGCTGAGGCCATATGGCCAGACAGGTATATAAGTTGACACAGATACTTAGCTAGTCAGAGCTGCTAAATATTCACATTGTGAAGGGTTTTTTGCTGTTTCTTTTTAAATTGAAAGTATAGCACATTTGTTTGGGACAAATACCCCTCAAAGGTGCCCAATACAATTACAAATGACATTTTATCAGAGAATTTCAACAAGAAATACCTGTATGAACACAATTATAGACAGCATGACATTCAGTTGTGTCTGACTTTTTGTGACCCCATTTGGGGTTTTCTTGGCAAAAATACTGGAATGGTTTGTCATTTCTTTCTCCAGCTCATTTAACAGATGAGGAACTGAGGCAAACAGAGTTAAATGACTTGCCCAGGGTCACACAGCTAGTAAGGGTCTGAGGCCAGATTTGAACTCAGGAAGATGAGTCTTCCTAACTCCAGGCCTGGCACTCTATTCACTGAGTCACCTAGCCTCCCATTCTACACATAATAGGTGCTTAATAAATGTTGATTTGAACTCATTGCTGATCAGTGTGGCCCAGTGCCCACCACTCAGGGAGAGACTACTGGTTGTACACACATCTTCAACAGCTGAGGGAAGTTTTTGTTGTTGTCGTCTTTTTTTTTTTTTTTTTTGTGAGGCAATTGGGGTTAAGTTACTTGCCCAAGGTCACACAGCTAGTACAGGTCAAGTGTTTGGTCTGAGGCTGGATTTGAACTCAGGTCCTCCTGACTTCAGGGCCAGTGCTCTACCCACTGCACTGTTGTTGTCTTTTTAAAAAATGATCTACCCTTTCCCCAACTTCTCTTTTCCCTGCCCTGTGCCTATCCAATAAGAATGTAATTTATTCAACTTTATTCTTTTACCTAGATGTTTCTTATATACTGCTATTGTTTTAAATGTGAGGCCAAGGATATATGGAAATATGAAAAAATTTAAATTAGGGCAGAGAGCCAAATTTCTGTCTGAACGTTAGGAATTTTCCTGAGAGCGCTCAGCTATTGTAATTGTACTCGTAACTTTTCATTTTATATACTCCATAAAACAGTAGAGAAAAGGACCAAGTATACCAGAAAACCATTATATTGCCTCTAGACTTTAAGGAAGAAAAAAAAAAGGAAGCTAATTTTGTCACAGGGTGTGGCTTTTCAAATCTCCAGAGAGAAAAGGGTGAAAATTACTCTTTACCACTCCCCTGGAAGATGGGCCTGGGAAGAATGCAACTCCACCCCTATCCATGGGCGAGGGATCATAAAAGATCAGTGGGCCAATTCTACCCTCCACAGCAACCACAGACGTTAGTTTCCACCTTCTACATGAAACTTTTCCAATTCCTCCCCCTCAGCTGGTGCCCTCCCTCCTTTCCAAAACTACCTTTTTATTCTGTATACATAGATATTGTATTCCCCTAATAGAATTCAATGTAATTGAGGGCAGGAGCTATTCCATGCTTGTCTTTATATCCTTAACAGGTTGAGCAGTTCCTGGCATATGAGACATTTGATAAATGCTTACTAATTAGTTTCTACAATCCAGAAAGGTTCCTGTACCCTCTGGTGTAGACTCATTATTCCTGGAGTCTGAGTGCACAGCCTTGTAGAGTCACATAGCAAGACAGTTTCTTTCCTAAAGAAATTTACAATGTAGAAGTAATGTTAAAGAACCCTTGAGAAAAGTTGAGAAAACACAGTTTGTTTCCTTCACTGAAGAGATGCTAGTTTGGAGGATGGGAAACATACACAATAGGCATACAAAATGCAGTTATCTACTGTGTGGAGTAGTTGTATTGGTTGGTTTTGCTGAATTGCTTTTTCCCCTTTCTTTTTAATTGCTTTAATGTATGGCTTACTGGTTTCAGGGAAGAGAAATTCAGAAAATAATGTAATAACAGAAGGTATCAATAAGATATTTTAAAGAAGGGAATGGGACAGCTAGGTGGTGCAGTGAATAGAGGACCAACTCTAAGGTGAGGAAGACCTGAGTTCAAATATGATTTGAGACACTTACTAGCTGTGTGACCCTGGGCAAGTCATTTAAACCCCATTGCCTCCAAAAAAAAAAAAAAGGAATGTTAGAGTTGGAGTGGAGCTTATAGATCATTTAGTTCAACCTTTTTATTTTACAGATGAGAAATGTGAAATCCTGAAAAGTTAAACGACTTGATTACAATTAAATATATACATATGAGACATATCCTTAGGTGACTGTAGAAATGATTTAGGGAGTTTGAACCTCTGGTACGTGTTCGAGAGCTTGAGATAGGGATCATTCAGACTTTGTAGTGCCAACACGACTTAAGTAGGGTTTCAGAGAATCAAAATGTGATGTGTGCCACTATACCAACTCAGAAAATTGTAGACTGAATGCTTCTAGAGAAAAATGATCATATTATGCATATACCATGCTAATTACAGTAGGAATACATCTTAGAATTTTAGAGCTTTAAGAGGTCTTCAACATCAGTGTTTTTCACTCAAACCCAAACTATCATACCAATAAAATATCTGAATTCTCTGAAAACTTTCTGTGCTCTTCTCTTGGTAAGGCTCAATAGCTGGAGTAGAAGAAGCAAGATGGTGGAAATAGAGAATAGTCAGTTGTCTAAATAGTATAGACTTTAATGAGGACTGTATTGATTGTTACAGATTGGTAAAAATTTGCCCCAAAATATTGATAGGGTAACATTGACCTAACCTATCGCCCTCAGGCTGGTTGGATAGAGTAGCGGTTGGACATTGGAGAACTCCCTAATCCTTCACCCTTTAAAGAGGGCAATGGGGATAGTCACCTCATCATTTTCCACCCTGCTGACGTCCTGGATTACATGATCTCCAGAAACTAATCATTCTGCAAGATGAATTCATCTCTGTAACTCACATCTCCTCAGATCACTTCCCACAAGCTTTAGAACCTCTTTATTCTTGCTCTAAACCACGCCCTGCCTCCCTCCACCCTCAACCTTCAGTGTTGTTTTTCCCATTAATTAGTTCCGTGAGGGTAGGAGCTGTCTTATGCACAGTACCTGGCACATAGTAGGGGCTTAATGTTCAGTGACCTAATCCATCTTTCACCCTCCACAACTCCCCACATAGGGTTTTTATCTAGTGTGCACTGCTTTTGGTGCAAAGGCAAAAATGAAACAGCAGCTGCCCTACTATTCCACCTCAGCCACATCCCCAATGTTAAAAAAAAAAAAATCCATTGTGAAGTTGAAGTCATTATAACTATCCATAGTGGGCCTGGTGTCTTAGGGGGCAAAAGCCCGAAAAGCAGATGGGTCTTCTTACTGTTCTAACGTAAGTGAGAATCCCAGCCTAGAATTTAAGGCCCTACAACATCTGGCTTCGGTCTTATTCACAACATCATCCTTCATAAATTCTGCTTCCCAGTAAAACTGAACTGCTACCTGTTCTCAAATCTGAAAGGCATCAACCCAACCATCCCCACATCCCACCCTGTGAAACGTTCGCCCGTCTATGCTTGTCGGGCAGCAGGCATTTATGAAGGGCCTACTACGTGCCAGGCGTCCAGACTTTCCGGGAGCTGGAAGCCCTCCGGCCGTTCTCTCTCTCCCCCTCCCTTAAATTAGAAGCTCCTGGAGCTGTCTTTTCTCAGCATGGCTTCTTCAGTGCCTAGGATGAGGGCCGACTGTGCCCGGAAGCGTTAGTGGACGGCTCCCCGAGGACACAGTTCCGGGTGCGTGGAGGGCGTGCGGAGCGCGTGCAGGGGGCTGCAAGGACGACGAACGCGGCAGCGGCCTTGCGCGCGTGGAGGGGGGTGTGGGGGTGGTGGAGACTCTGGAGATGACCAACTGAGGGAGGCGAGGGCAGAGGGCCCAAGCCCCAAGCCCTCCCCCCCAAGATGGCTGCGGCGGCCCTGGCGCTCGAGAAGCGCCGGCCCCCCCCGCCCCCCGGTCTCTCACCCTCAAGAGAGGGATGCCCCAGAGCCGGGGGCATGGGTGCGAAAAGAGAAGTCACGCGTAGAGTAAGAGAAAACAGTAGAGGAGGAAAGTCCGGAGAATGGGAGGGGCGTATGTTTGCGCGTGCGCACGAAAACGAGAGTCTCGGGCGCCTGTGCGGCAGCCGCGGGAAGGGCTGCTGGGGTGGTGCGGAGGGAGGAGGAGGGGGGGAGGAACTTGAGGAGTTGGGCGGTGCGTTGGAACAGCCACGGGGCGGCAGGGGCGCGCGGGGCGGTGGGGGGGGCGGAAGTGGCGGCTCTGGGGAGGGCTAGTGGGAACGGCGAGCGGGGGAGGAGGGGCGCGCGCCACGAGGGGCGGCGCGCGTGCGCGCTGTGCTGGGACGGGTCTCGAGAAGCCGGCGCTGGCACTGTTGCGGCGGCCGCTGCTTCGGACTTGCAGCAGCCGGCCGCTGCGGCTTGAAAAAAAGGGGGTCGCGCGGAGCGGGATCCGGTCAAGCGAACGCGAGCCGGGAGCCGGGGGACTTGCTCTGCCTCCTCGGGCCTAAGCCGCCCTGAAGAGCCCGAGACGGGGAAGAGCGGGCTGGCCGGCCCTGGGGGAAGCGGAGACCTCCGGGGAAGGAGGCGGCGGCCCAGGGCCCGGCCGCCGCCCGGAACGAGGAGGAGGAGGGAGAGGAGGGGACCATGTCTTCGAGGGCCCGCGACAGACTCTCTACCACCGACCGCGTCATCAAAGGTACCGGCCCAGTGCCCGGGGAACGGCCTCCGGGCTCTGCGGCTGGAGAGGGCGAGGGAAAGGGCAGAGCCGGGGGGTCTTGTGGGCCGAAGCGGGGAGTCCCAGGCTGCTCCTCCGACTCGGGGGGCCCCGGGAGGCGGCGGCCGGCTGTGGGGCTGGCGCGGGGGGTCCTTGGCCGGCGGGGCATCTGGGAGCCTAGATCCGATCTCTTGGGGATGGGGTGTGGATTTCCTCTCTCGGCTTGTCTCCAGGACGAAGGCTCTCATTGATTCTCTGGGGGATGGAGTGATTCTCAGGTCTGACCCCACCCCCTCTGCTCCTTTTCTACTTTGGGATTTGCTTTTTCGACCTCTTGTCCCCTTCTCCAACTTCCTCCCGATATCCCCACCTAGTTACCTTCTAGTAACTCCTTGCTTGAAAATTGAGGCTCGAAATACCCCAAGTCATCCCACCTGCCTAGTTTCTTTCCACTTGCCGCCCCCTCATCCTATTCTGGTGCATTACTGCATTAAAGTCTTCCTAAAACATCGTGAAATAAGCCTTCAAAGAAATCGCTTTAAGGGATTTACTTATTTCCTAAAAAGATGATTTAGTCAAAGCCCGAGAGCAATATTTTCCGATCTAGATGTTCATTTTAGGAAAATTAACTATTGACTGAATTAGTATAGGCTTTGTGCTTTGTTAAACTAGCAAGATCTGTCAAACTAAAGACATACTAAAGAGAATATGTCTTTTATTCAGACTTCATGTCACACCCTTTGCTGGCATTCCTGGGTAGCACAACTTAGTTTCAAAACACTAATGTGTGCCTGCATAATCCTGAGAACAGACTTTCACTTTGATTTGGAGGGATTAGTTTGAGGAAGAGATTCAAACTTTTCCTTTCGTTTTGGTGTTAGAAAAAGAAAGGAATAAATAGTGACGGATGTCGGGAGTGAGAAGGGTCTCTAAGGTTCCTTCTAGGTTCCCCAGTTTTGAGGGAAGAAAAACAAACTGAACACTTGTTTTTTGTTTATAAGAAGAGCAGCTTTATAATGTTGTTGATTGAATATGTGTTTAATAAATATTCTAGTTCAAGTGGAGATTAAGTGGTGGTATAGTAGAGTACTGGCTCTGAATCAAGAGGACAATCAGAAGTTCAAATCCCACATGTAACAATACTGTGTAACCTTGTGCAAATTACTTAACCCCCCCTGGGCCTCACTGTAAAATGAGAGGGTTGGACTACATGACTTCTGAGGTCCTTTTCAGCCCTATGTCTGTTATCTGATGATAGCTATCTGGCATCATCAGGGTATGAGGTATTTATATTTTACAAATAATTTGAACTTATTCTTTTTAGTACTAAAACTTAAAAATTAAACCATTGTGATTGTAAAGATTTCTAAAAATCTATCATATTCTTCCCTGTCTTAAGGTAAACTGAGCATAGCATAATATTTTTGATGACTCAGAATCGTAATTATGAATAAGTTATTGTATTGGACCTTTAAAATCCTTTATTTGTTATAAGTAGGGGTGTGAAACTTGAATTGAGTGGAGGAAGTAGCCATACAAATCACTGATTATTCAAAAGTACCCAAGTAAAATAGTACAAAGAACACTGGACTCTTGATAGGGATTTGAGTTTTAGTTCTGGCCCTGCCACTAATTTGCTGAAAGTGCCTTTGAGCAAAGGATTTCACTTTTCTCGTGTGTGTGTGTGTGTGTGTGTGTGTGTGTGTCTTTAAATTGTGTATGATAATACCTAGTCAGTCTTCCTCACAGATTTGATGTTAAAATTAAATGGCAGTAAATGTGAAAGGCTTAAAACACTACCTAAGTGCAAGGTAGTTCAGTGATGAGATGGTGATAATGATAAGTTTAGATCATTCTTGGAGTCTTTGGTGATAGAAGCCACTAACCGTGGAATTTTACTCAGAAAGTTTAACAAGCATTGTGGAAATTGGAGAGGCTGTGTGATATAGTGAATGGAGTGCTGTTTTAAGCCAGAAAGTCCTGCCTCTGATGCACACTGCTTGTATGACCCTAGGCAAATCATTTATCATCTCATTATGAGGTGATCACCAGCATTGGTAAAGAAAATATCCTTACACAGAAGTATGCTATACCAGTGAAATCACAGGTCCAGTCCCTTTTTGTCTTTGACATTGCAGTGTGCACTGGAATTGAAATAGTCAGTTTCTTTAAAATGTACATAGCTTATTCAGAACAAGAAGCTTTATAGAGACTAATATAGCTATTTTTTTCTAGTTTTGTGACTTCTGAGTTTTTCTCTTGACCATGTTGATATGAATATAACAAATGTACTAATATAGAATGTTTATCATTTAATAAGTTGATTGATTTTTTATAATATAATGTATTCAATTCACTCCAATATTTATTGAATGCGTATTTTGTGCAGTCATAGGTTCTGGTTTGACATTTTGGTTCCTGGTACTAACTTCCTCCCAATGTGTGGAAGTGGCTTTGTAACATGAAAAACAATAGATGTTGAGGTAGTGTGACCAGGTGGAAAGATTACTGACTCTTGAGTCATAGAATCTGAGTTCACATTCTGCTTTGATATTTAATTATGTGGGCAAGTCATTTTACCTCCCTGGGCCTTGGTTTTCACATCCATAAAATAGGAAGATTGGGTTAGGTGACTTCTGAGGTCCCTTCTAGCTCTTAGATCCTATTATATAAAGGTGATCTGCTTTAAAAAAAAAATCTTTTCTTTGATTTGTTGTAATGATTCAGATTCATTATGTCACCACTTCCAATACCTAGGTCAATGAACTAGAGACCCAAATGCTTGAATCCACATGAATGATTCATTTTCAGCTTGATTGATGAAATTCTGAACTGTGTATTCTTTTATTTGGTTCAGGAATGTTGCTTTTCTTTGACAGAATTTTTTTAAAGTATTTCTAACTTCAGATTGAATAATTTCTAGAAATAAGGAAGTTTGTTTTAGAAATATACACACTCAGAAGTCTATGTGATCTAAATCTATAGCTACATCTGAATAGATATAGACACATATCACCCATATATCCATGTGGCATAGTGCAGAGGTATGAGACTCAATGCCAGGTTACAGACCAGTGGACTGCAAAACTCCAGATGAGACTAGAAACAGATTAGAATGTACTTGAGAAATGTTTAACAAGATAAATAAAAATACAGTACAACATAGATAATGGTAATTTCTGGTTTTCGGAGTCGGTATGCAACCTGCTGGGATCTGGTTCACAGGCTTAGTAGGTAGAGAGTTGCCCTGGAAGCCAAGAAGACTTGGGTTCAAGTCCTGCCTCTGGTAGATACTGTGTGACCCTTAGTACCTCACTTACCCTCTCAATGCTCTTACAGCTCTCAAAGACTGTAAGTTTCAGAGAAGATGGCAACCTGCATTGGAAGGGGTTTAATTACTCAGGAGTTCCATATATAGGTGAAATTACAGGTCCGGTCCCTACTGCTTTCCATATATACGTGTGTGTGTGTACATATATATATACACATATACACACACACACACATATACATATACATACATCAGTTATAAAGAGCCTGTTTGTAAAAATTAATTTTCAGAGTAGGTACACCTTAGTAGAAGTTAGACTTCTTGTTTTGTTTGGAGCCAAAGTACTCCCATTCTGATGGAATTAATTATAATAGCTAGTTTTTATATAAAACCTTAAGACTTGCAAAGTATTTTACATATATTTTGATATTTGATCCTCATAACAACCCTGTGAGGTAGGTGCTATTATTATCCCATTTTCCAGGTGGTGATATAGAGACTGTCAGGATTTAAGTGATTTGCTCAGGGTTATACCACTAAGTAAGTATCCAAAGCAGGATGTAAACTTGCACCTTTTTGACCCCAAATCCAGTGCTTCATCCACTCTGTTGCCTAAATATATTGTATAGAGATTTACATGAGCCAAAAAGACTATGGTGTACCACTGAACCATAGGAGATTACTAGTTTTCTTCCCACTTTCCCTGGATACATGTTATGAGTTCACTTTTTCGCTTAATGGTACCCTGATCCTCCGGTCACTCGTTTTAGAAACCTCCATCATCCTCAGTCTCCTCCTGATTTCTAGTTAGTTGCCAAGTATTGTTGATTCTTCCTATCATATAGCCACCTCTAGTTTACCTTTCTCACTTAGACTATTGCAGTAGCCTCTCAATTGGTCCCCTTGCCTCTGATCTTTCCTCTCTCCAGTCCATCTTCTACACAGCTACCAAGTGATTTTCCTAAAGCACAGATTGGACAGTGCCATTTCCTGTTGTCTCTAGAGTTCGATACAAATTTTTTCATTTGGCATTAACACTTCATATTCTGGTTCTAGCTTACCTTTCAGATATATTTCATGCTGCTCGTCTTCACTTCCTTGCTCTACAATCCTGGCCAAATTGGTCTACTTATTATTTTTTCACTTGGCATCCCATCACCTGTCTCTGGATGTTTACACAGGCTGTACCCCTTGCCTGTTCTTCTTTGTCACCTTTACCTCTTAGAATGCCTGACTTTTTTCAGAGCTCTGCTCAAGCACCGCCACTTGTAAGGTCTTTCCTGATCTCCATAGGTGTTAATACTCCCTGAATTACCTTGTCCTTATTTTGTATATATTTTGAATCTATTTATATGTGTAATGTTATTTTCCTGAATAAAAGGTAAATTTCATGAGTAGAGACTGTTAGGTTTTCATCTTTGTTATCCTCATGCTTTGTATAGTGTCTTAAACATAGAAAGCAATTAATAAATTATTTGACTTGTTGATTATGTTCATAGTTTTTATATTCTTGGATTTTTTTTAAACATTGCTGTCACTTTTCTTCCAGCCCTCCAAAGACAACTCTTCCTTGTAACAAAGAAATATAGTTTTTAATACTTTTAGTCTTATTTTCATTGCCATTTTTTGCTTTTACAGCATCTTCATTTCCAAATATTTCATTCTTTCCTCTCCTGTCTACTGAGCCATCCTTTGTAGCAAATATTTAAAAAGAAAGAAAGAAAGAAAAAGCAGGTCAGCAAAGTGACCCATCATGTCAGCTATTTCTGAGAGTGTGTGCAGTAGTCCACATTTGTAGTATACCACCTGTGCTAGGAAGAGAAGGAGGTAGGTATGTTTTCTTAATTCTTCCCGAAGACAGATTCTTGCCTGCTATGAGGCAGACTATGAAGTGCCTGTCATGTTACAGTATCACTGTCTACCACAAGGTTAAACCTCAGGGAAGGATCTTGAACAGTATATCCCTTCCTCAAAGGACCTCTGACCTACCCCTGATACACTGACTGGACTTATTCCTCAGTGGTTATCATACTCCCATCCAAGTGATTCTGAAACCCTGGTTACTGATGTACTCCTATTCTCCATCCCCATCACTGACTGTCTTCTTCCTCAGTCCAGTCTGCTTGAATCCAAGCCCCTCAAGGGCCCCTTCCAGATCTGTGAATTCTTTCCACTGTGCATTTTGGAATTCCTGTGCCATCAGACTTTCTTTCATATTACATTTTTTCCTTCCTCACACTTTCGCATGTTTCTGGCATTTACTGACAACTGACTCCTTCTTCATGACACTGTTATCATCAACATTGCACCCCTCAAATGGTAGTGTTAGGCAAATAGGAGTACTCCTTGCTCCCCATTGCTACTTCCAGACCTTCCCTCTAACACCATCACTCAAGAACATCTCCTTTTGAGGTCTGTGCCATCCAAATTCATCACCCACTTCAGACATTGATGAACATTATGTATGAGTACTCTTTTCTCTCTCCCTAGCCCCACACTGTTTTGAGAGTTTAGCACCTTGACTGCAGAGTTTCTCTTCATTTTAATTTCTGCTCTCATACTTGGAGACTTTTTTGGTGTTCACTCAGTTACTCAACTTCCTAGTTCCTCAATCTACTGATTCACATACATAGCCATACATAGAGATAATCATACCCTTGATCTTGCCATCACTCACAAGTTTTCCATAGAATTCATGAACTCTGAAATTCCTTTATCTGATTATAATCTATCATTCCATTTTTTCCCTTTGTCTTATGACCTCTAAACTTGTTCTTTTTTATGCTTTTATTTTACTTTTAAAAAAATTAGCAAGCATTTATTTTCTCTCCCTCTCACTATCCCCTCCACCATGACCTCCATTCACTCTACCCTCAGTTCTTTAGCCATCACACTTGACTGTACTGGATACACTTTTATCCTGTCCCTTTCTGTCCCTTTTGGTGAATCAATTCATTTCTGTTATCCTCTGCTCTTGAATCCTTCCTCTTGTTGCATCTTGCTAAACCTCAATTTTTGATTACTTTCACTGTCAGTCTCCTTCCTTCTTATTCATGTGCTATTTAATGGTAATAGAGAAAAATCACAAAATCTTACTGATTAGGTCTATTACGAATTTATCTAATCTAAACTGGACCTTCATTGCCGCATGGCCTTTTATTCCTCCTAGTCCCTCCCAAAGTACAGCCCTTATTAGCCACAGATTTTTTAAAGAGGAAGAAGAAAGGGAAAAATTTGTCCAAATAGATCAACACATTAAAAAAACCTGATGTTAAATGTGGTGTTTCACATTCCTAGACTCTCCCACCTCTGCAGAACAGCAGAGGGAAGTGTTTATATCTTTTCTTTGAAGCCAAGGTTATTCCTTACACTTTAACAATATCTAAAGAAGTTTAAAAAGTCTCTTAGATGTCATCTGGAGTATTGTGTTCATTTCTGGTCACTATGAGGACATTTATAAGCCCAGTAGATTTCAGAGGAGGGCACCCAAGATGATGAAGGGCCTTGAGTCCATGTTATATGTGGGTCTGTTGAAGGAGCCAGATATCTTTAACCTGGAGGAGAGAAGGGGAGATGTGTTAGCTGTCTTCATATAGCTGAAGGTCTCACTTGTGGAGCAGGAATTAGACATAAGAACCAAGAGCAATGAATGGAAATTTAATTAAAACAAATTTAGACTTGGTATCAGGAAGTGTTTCCTAATGAATAGAGCTGTTTTAAAGTGGAATGGGCTGCCTCAAGACTGGTTCCACCTCCTTGGAGGTCTTCAAGCAAGAGACCAGATGACCACTTGACAGGCATTTTTTAGTGGAGATTCTGTATATATATGGGTTGGACTAGATGGCTACTAAAATTTCTTCAGAGTCTTAAATTTTATGATTTTCTGAAAGACTGTCATGGAGAGAGAGAAGGGAAGGAGAGAGGGAGTTCTTTAATGTTTTTGTATTTCTAGTGCCTAGCATAATACACTGTGCATAGTAGGTGCTTAATAAATGGTTGTTTTGTTGGATCATATTGGGACATAACATGTAAGTAACTTCAGACATATATACAAGTAAACTCAAAGTATATTCAGAGTAAATGAAAATGGAGAGAGTGCTAGTAATTGAGGTGTTAAGAAAGGCCTCATATAGAAGGTGATGAGCCAGCTAGGTGGGGCAGAGTATAGAATGCTGGGCCTGCAGTCAGGAAGACTCATCTTCCTGAGTTTAAATCCTGCCTTAGATACTTACAGCTGGGGAAATCTCTTAACCCCGTTTACCTCAGTCCTCATCTATAAAATGAGCTGGAGAAGGAAATGGCAAACCACTCTCATATCTGTCAAGAAAACCCCAGATGGGCTCATGAAGAGTTGGACACAACTGAAATGACTAAACAACAACAAAGAAGGTGGCACCTGAGCTATCTTTTAAAAGAACCTAGGGATTCTATGAAGCAGTTGAGGAACTGCTGCATTCCACACATGGTGGACCACCTGTGCAATGGCACCTAAGCTTTTGCTGTGTATTGATTGTGTGTAGTGTTGTGTCTAGAAAACATCTAGCAGGTCAGTTTGACGGGAATAGAGAACTCGTGAAGTGAAATAATATGAAATAAGCCTGGAGAGGTAGATGGAACAAGACTGTGAAGGGCCTTAAATGTCAGAAGGAGAAACAGAGAGGCAGTATTTGGCATTTGATTGGAAAGATGTATTGGAGAGGTAAGACAGTGGATTGGTAGGCCAATTAGAACCTTATTGCTGTGGGGTCTGGAACTGGATAGAGGCTGTTTGTGTGTCAAGAAGTGAACAGTTAGGAGAGATATGTGGAGTGTGGACAAGGATTGGCAACTGATTGAATGTTGAGGTTAGGGGAAAAGGAGAAGTTAAGGATGACTCAAAGGTTGCAAATGAAGATAGCTGAAAGAATGATACCATCCTTAACAAAAACAGGGAAGTTTGGGAAGAAAGGGAGTTGTTTTGGATATGTTGAGTTTTAGGTGTCTTTGGTACATGAATGTAGAAATTACTGACTACTCGATGGACATAGAGAACATTCAGGAAAGACATTAGGACAGTCAACAAGCATTTATTAAACTCTTACTCAGTCACTGTGATGAGCATTAGGGATACACAGAAAGGCAAAAACAGTATCTACCATCAAGATGTCTACATTATAATTAGAGAAACAACAGGGTAAATGAGAGGAAATCTGAAAGGGACAAGGAAAGTCTTCTTGCAGAATGTGGGATTCTAGTTGAGATTTGAAAGAAGCCAGAAGGCAACATGAAGAATGAAAATTCCAGACATGAGCAGCAGCTAGTGAAAATGCATGAGGTTGGGAGATGGAGTATCTTAAATGAGGAACAGCAAGGCTGCCAGTGTTGCTAGATTGCGTATTACAAGGAGAGGAAATAAAGTATAAGATTGGAAAGGCAGGAAGGGTCCAGATTATGAGGGGCTTTAAAAGCGAAACAGAAGGTTTTATATTTGATCCTGAAGCCACTGTATTTTATTGAATAGAGGGTGACTTGGTCAGACCTGGACTTTAGGGAGGTCATATTGGTAGCTGATTGGAGGATGGACTGGCACAGGGAGAGATTTGAGGCAAGACTAGCCTGTTACAGTAATCCAGGTGTGAGGTGATAAAGGTTTGCACCAGGGTTTTGGCAGTGTTAGAGGAGAGATTGGAGCATATATGAAAGATTTTATAAAGGTAGAATCAACAAGACTTGGTGACATATTGGACATGAGGGGTGAGTAGTTGAAGATGATAGTTAATCCTGTGTAACTGGGAGAGTGGTGGTCCCTTCAAAAATAATAGGGAAATTAAGGAGAGGAGAGAGTTTTGGGGGAGAGAGAATGTATGTTCAGTTTTGCTTATGCTGAGTTGAAAATGTCTTTGAGATGTCCAATTTATTGATATCTTTTGTCTTCGCATCACCAGGTTTCCCTCATATATCTCCTTCAGAGAGCCATCCCTTCCATTATGAGAGGATTTTTTAAAAAAAGAAAGAAAAAGTCAAAGAAGAGGAAAAAAATGAGCAATATCAACAACATAACACCGTTCGTCTGTGGCTCTCCCCTGCCCTACCTCTGCAAAGGAGTGGGGGTGGGGTGTCTTCTCATAACTTTTCTTCAGGGATAAACCTATTCTTTGTAATTTTGCACTATTCATTTTCAATTGGTTTGTAGTTATTCCCTCCATTTACATTACTGTAGTTAGTCCCATTCCTGGCTTTGCTCACTTTATCAGGTCATGTAAGTCTGTTCATGCTTCTCTGTATTCACATACTCATTCTCTGTCATAGCACAGCTGTGTTCGATTAAATTCGAGCGTCACAATTTGCCTGGCCGTTCCCCAATTGATGGATATTTATTGTTTCCTGTTCTTTACTATCACAAGAGGTTCTGCTCTAAATATTTTGCAGTGTATTGAATTCTTTTTTATCAATGACCTCTTTGGGGTATGTGCTTAGCACTGGGTCAAAGTGTATAGACATTTTAGCTGCTTTATTTTCATGATTCCAAATTGCTTTACAGAATAGTTGTACCAGTTCACAGCTCCCCCAACAATCCATTCTTTTTCCTGTCTTTCTAAAATCCTCCAACATTATTATGACTGTTTGTCATCTTCGTCAGAATTACCATCAGGGTAAACCCATGATCCCAGTCACTCAGCTTACATCTAGGTGTCATTCTCAATTCCTCAGTCTTTCACCCCATCATCCCCACCCTTTCCAATCTGTTGCCAGGTCCTGTTGATTTTACTTTTGTATCATCTTTGTTATATTCCCTCTTTTCTATTTTGACATTGCCACCACCTTAGTGCAGACCACCATCACCTCCCCACCTGGACTATTGCAGTAGCCTGTCGATTGGCCTCCCTGCCTCAAGTCTCTCCCTATTCTAGTCTATCCTTTGCTCAGCTGCCAAAACGATCTTCCTAAAGTACAGATCTGACCATGCTACCTACTATTTAATAAACTGCAATGGCTTTATCATCTCTAGGATCAAATGTAAAATCCTTTGGCATTTAAAGCCCTTCACAACTTGACCACCTCCTACTTTCCAGTCTTCTTACACCTTATATACATGTACTTTTCAGTTCAGGGACACTGACCTCCTTGCTGTTCCTAGAACAAGGCATTTTCATTGTCTATTTGCCATGCCTAGAGTGCTGTCTTTCCTCATCTCCATCTTCTGGCTTCCTGACTTCTTTCAAGTTTTAACTAAAATCCTGTCTTCTACAACAAGCCTTTCCTGATCCGCCTTGATGTTAGTGTCTTTCCTCCGTTTATTATCTCCAGTTTGTACATAGTTATTTTCATGTCGTCTCTCCCATTAGACTGTGAGCTTGAGAGCAGGGATTGTCTTTTACCTTTCTTTGTATCTCTTATATTGACACAATGCTTGGCACATAGTAGGTGCTTAATAAATGCTTATTGACTGACTTGTTGCTTTGATTTACATTTCTTTTATTGTTATTAATTTGGTGCATTCTTTCATATGATTCTTAATAGTTTGTAATTCTTTTGAGAACTGTTTGTTCATATCCTTTAATCACTTGCCAATTGGAGAATGACTTTTGGCCCTACATATTTCTGTTAGTTGTCTATATATCTTGAATACCAAACCTTCATCTAAGAAATTTAATAAAAGACTTCTTTTCCATTTGACTGCCTCCCTTCTCATTCTAGATGCATTAACCTTGTCTGCACAAAAGCCATTCAATTGCATGTAATCAGAATTAATCCACTTTAATTGTTTCCATTGCTTGTCTGGTTAAGAACTTATCTCCTACCACATTTTAAGAAGCTTAATAAATACTTATTGACTGATTGACATGACCTCTAAGCAAGTCACCTAACTTCTCACACCCCTAGACAACTCTCTAAGACTACCACTTGTTAATTTGCATTGATAGTCCTTTCCTTACTATACTATTAAATCATTGGCCTAGACCAAAAAACTTCTGAGCATAAATATAGCCAAATATGCATATTTGTGTTTATGTAATGTTAGCAGTTTTTGGATGAAAAATTGTGCGTTTTCCTTCAGTGTAAGAGTTTTGTATTGGTTTACATTTTGGACTGCACGTATTTAATAATTTATCAATGTAATGAGCTTTTACTACAGAGAAATGTTGGAAGTCTGGGTGGATCATCTTTCTCCTGGGTGTATATATATGAGAGAATTCCCTGGAGAAGAAATGGCTATTTTCCCCGGTATTTTTGCACTGGTGGGTAATGTGCTGGCAGGCTAAGCAAATTTTTTTTTTTTTTTTTTTTTTTTAACATGTAAGCCTTAAATCATAAGCATTGTCCAAGAAGTGATTGAACAGATTTTTTCCTAATGTCACTCAGACATTTGGTATCAAAGTTGTTCCTTTTTCCCATAAAATGTGTGCCACTTTTATCTAAAAGGATCCAAAAGGGTAAAAAGTAAAAGGAATGCAGTTAAGAAAAACCTCCTAGGAAAAATATTATGAACATCTTTTCATTTGGTAGAAACAGAAATATGGTATTCAGAAAAAGCTTCAGGCTTATGAACTCATGACTTGAAGTGGATTTAAGGAATAATAAAGAAACAAAGAAACATTTGATGTGAAAAATTCAAGATAGGTATGACTGATTATTTTAAACTTGAGGCTATTTCAAAGAATTGGATGCTTTGCTGGTGATTTTTTTAAGGTAAAGAATAATGTCACTGGGTTTGCATTTTGATTCTACATATGTAGGATTATAACTGGGAGACACCCACCTGTTCAGGTATTGTTATTTGATCTCTTTTTTGGGCAGTATCCTTTGCTGAAACATGTACATGTATAGATATATATGGGTGTATAGGAATAGGTAAATAATGTGTGTGTATAACAGATGACAAAGCATGAACAGAAATTACGGAGCTTTCTTTCTTTGAGTCCTCTTCTGCTGTTCTTACAGGATTTTGATGCTATTATTTATTCTTTTATTTTATATTTTTATTTTTTATATTAAATTTATATTTTTGATACTAAATTTTAACATCTAATTTTTAGCACTTTTGTACTTTTACTGAAGAAAACTATTTTAAAGATTAGATTTGAAAGTTTCAATCCTGCCTGCTTTCTAACCAGGATCTGGTTAAAGCACACGTTTGTTCAGATGCATATGTGTATATTAGAATGGCTTGTTAGTGAACTTAGCTTTTGTTGTGAAATCTTTCAGTTACTCTGTTGGCATATTGTTAAAGAATTTAAGCTTGGTAACCTGGCTATCTGGAAAAAAAGATCAGAAAATATATACAAAGTATATGCACTGACCAAGAAAATATTTATCATTATTATCATTTTTAACATTTTAAGGCTTACTTTATTTAATATTTTCCCCCATTAACATGAAAAAAAACTTAAGTTTTGAGTTCCAAATTCTCTCTCTCCTTCCCCCTTCCCTTCATTGAGAAGGCAAGCCATTTGATATAGATTCTACATGTCATCATCATCATTATTATCTTAACATTTATTGAATGTTTGCAGTACAAGGTGTTGGGGGATTAAAAGTTTAAATTAGGTAAACACTAGAAGATTAATATGTATTTGAGGAAAAGCGGCCATGAATGCCCATGATCACTTTGAGGGGTCATAGGATCATAAATTTGGAAATGTAAAGGACCTTTGAGGTCATATAATACAGCCCTTTCATTTTACAGTTTAGGCCTAGAGAGGTTAAATGACTCATCCAAGTCACACAGCCAAAAAGTGATAGAAACAGAATTTGAACTCAACTCTTCTGACTACAACTCTTTCACTTTTTCTACTATATTCAGTGAAGTCTTAGAAAAAGTGTCCAATAAGAAAATTACTTGAAGTAGGTTGTGACAAAGGGAAATTGTTTCAGATATTAGACCTTATTTGAAAGAAAACTTAAAAATTAAGGGGAGATAACAATGAAATCCTAAATAATGAGTAGGTCGAAGAACCAACCATAGAAACAATAGCTATGTAAAAGAAAATTAAAGTGATGAAACAACATATCAGAATTTCTGGGATGCAGCTAAAGTTCTCCTTGGGGAAAAACATATCCTCATAAACTTATATTACCAAAATAGAAAAAGAGAAGGAATGAATGAATATGTGCATTTTTTTAAAATTAGAAAGCCAACAAACAAACCTAAAATATGCACAAAAGAGATTTTAAAAATTAAAGGGGAAATAGATAAATTGGAAATAGAATTCTAGAAATGATAAAACTAAAATTAGGTTCTTTGGGAAGACTAATAAGTTGATGAACCCTTAACTAATCTAATTAAAAAGAAGAGAGCATAAAATCAAATCAGTAAAATAGCAAATAAGCAAAATGAAGTGACAGCAAAATCAGAAGAAATAAGAATGATCAGAACATATTATGCACAGTTATATGAACAAAACTAGAATACGAAAGAAATAGAGGAATAACTTCAAAAATATAAATTACCCAAACTATGAGAAGACCAAATAAAAATCTTAACTCATTCTCAGAAAAGGAAATAGATCTAGTCATAAAGGAACTACCAGAGGAAAAAAAACTAGTCCTCATAGATTCAAAGGAGAATTGTCAGACTTTTAAAGAAGTTAGTACCTGTATTTCCTAAATTATTCTAAAAAATTGAGAAAGAAAACACTCTACCAGAATCTTTTATGAGACAAATATAGTCCTGCTATCTAGACTGGAGAAAAATAAAACAGGCAGAAAACTGTAGACCAATATCATTAATGAACATTGACTCAAAAATTTTAAACAAAAATAATTACATAAATAAAGAAAGAAAGAAAAATTTTAAACAATCCTGTCAGACTACAACAATTTACCAGGGAAATCATTCATTATGACTGTGGGAATTATACCAAGAAGGATGCTTCAACATCAGGAAAAATCAACACAATCATATTAAAAACCAAAGCATCTAAAATTACATGAAACTTCTAATGAAGTACAACATCTTTTGTGCTAACCTTTTAAAAAATATTATAAAAAGCATCAATCTAAAACCAAAAGCAAGCATCACATGCAATAGGAATTTACTAGAAACTTTTCCAGTAAATACGAAAGTGAAGCAAGGTTGCCCATTGTCCCCACTCTCATTTCTTCTCATTCTGGAAATACTGTCAACAGCAATAAGAGAAAGAAATTAAAGGCATGAAAATAGGTGAAAAGAAGGTAAAACTATCCCTGTTTGCTGATGATATGATGGCTTACTTGGCAAATCCTAGGGAATCAGCACAGATATTAATAGTTGAGTCAACTAATAGCTTGAGAAAAATTGCAGACTACCTCACACCTATCAGATTGGCTAATATGACAAAAAAAGGAAAATGATAAATGTTGGAGAAGATGTGGGAAAATTGGGACACTAATGCACTGTTGGTTGAGTTGTGAACTGATCCAGCCATTCTGGAGAGCAATTTGGAACTATGCACAAAGGGCAACCAAACTGTCACTACTAGGTCCATCCCAAAGAGTATATAAAAAAGGAAAAAGGACCTATGTGTGCAAAAATATTTATAGCAGCCCTTTTCATGGTCGCAAAATATTGAAAATTGAGGGGATTCCTGGGCAGTGGCTGAACAAAGTGCTACATGAATGTAATGGAATACTATTGTGCAATAAGAAATGAACAGGCAGATTTCAGAAAAACCTGGAAAAAATAGTATGAATTGGTGCAAAGTGAAATGAGCTTGTGCGCAGTATCAGCAACATTGTGTGATGATCAACTATGATAGACTTAGCTCTTCTCAGCAACACAGTGATCCAAGACAAGTAGAAAAGGACTCATGAAGGAAAGGGATGTCCACATCCAGATAAATAACTGATGGACTCTGAATATAGAACAAAGCATATTTTTTCACTTATTTCTTTTTTTCCTTTTGATCTGTTTCTTCTTTCTCAACTGTGATGAATATGGAAATATGTTTTACATGATAACACATGTATAACCAATTATCAGATTGCCTGCCATTTTAGGAAGAGAGGAGGGGAGAAAGGGAGGGAGAAAAATTTGGAACTCAAAATCTTGTAAAAATGAATGCTAAAAATTGTCTTGACATGTAATTGGGGAAAAAATAAAATATTAAAAAATAAAATTTGCAGGCTATGAAATAAATCATCAAAACCCAACAACATTCTAAATGGATATGACATTAATATTAAAGCTCATGTTATTATA
>NW_020949997.1:263469-280840 GCF_900497805.2 Vombatus ursinus
ACATTCTAAATGGATATGACATTAATATTAAAGCTCATGTTATTATAAAATTAGAAGAGAAACAGCTCATGTACCTCTCACAGCTATGGGGAGGGAGGATGTATTCTTGGCCAAAAAAAGAGAAAGACAATTATAAAAGATAAAATAGATAACTTGGAATACTTGAAACTGAAAAGCTTCTGCACAGAAAAAAGTAATGTAGAAGTGAAGAAGGAAAATGTTCAAATGGGAAAAAAGTGTTGGTATAAAATTTCTCTGATAGAAGTTTGGTATCCAAGATACATGGAAAAACAGAGAAAATATAATAGAAAGGGAAATCCCATTACAGATAACTACAAAATGCATGAAATACCTGGGGATCAATATACCAAAGAAATTAAAAGACTTTTATAGATTAAATTACAAAGCATTCCTCAAAGAAATAAGGAACAACCTAACTAGAAAAATGTTCAATGCTACTGTCTAGGCTATACCAATATAATAAAAGTGACAAAACTACCAAAATTAGTTTGCATTGTTAATGCTATATCAATCAAATTACCAAGAGATACAGTACTTTATAGAACTTGATGAAAAAATAACACAATTCATTTGGAGAAAAAAGAATCTATAATATCAAGAAAAATAAAAAGAAGCAGGGATGAAAGAAGAAAAGCATTTCCAGACCCCAACTATATTATAAAGCAGCAGGTACCGAATCCATCTGGTATTGATTTTTTTTTTTAAAGAGTGATTAGTGGAACAGACTAGACAAGGGAGAATCATAAGTAATAGAACTCAGTAACCATATATGGAAAACAAAAATTACCTAGGAAAAAATTCCTTATTTGATTTTTAAAAGAACTGCTGGGAAAATTGGAAAGCATTCTGGCAAAAATTAGGCTTAGACCAGTATTTTGTACTGTATTCCACAATACATTCTAAATGGATATGACATTAATATTAAAGCTCATGTTATTATAAAATTAGAAGAGAAACAGCTCATGTACCTCTCACAGCTATGGGGAGGGAGGATGTATTCTTGGCCAAAAAAGAGAAAGACAATTATAAAAGATAAAATAGATAACTTGGAATACTTGAAACTGAAAAGCTTCTGCACAGAAAAAAGTAATGTAGAAGTGAAGAAGGAAAATGTTCAAATGGGAAAAAAGTGTTGGTATAAAATTTCTCTGATAGAAGTTTGGTATCCAAGATACATAAATAGTAAATGTATGTATGTGTGTATGTGTGTGTGTATATGTATATATACATATATGTCTATATATATATGTATATATGACTAATAGCCATTTCTCAATAGATAAGAGGCCAAAAGTTATGAAGTTTTCAAAAGAATTGCAAAGTATTCTCAACCACATGAAAGAATATGCTAAATCATTAATTACAGAAATACAAGTCAAAACATCCCTGAGATTTCACCTTACACTCTGCAGATGGGCAAAAATGACAAAAACTGGCAATCAGTGTTGGGAGGGGTTGTGGAATGATAGGCACAGTAATAATACATTTTTTGTGGAACTGTGAAATGGTGCCATCATTTTGGAAAGTGATTTGTAATTATGCAAATACAGTGACTAAAATATCCATACCCTTTGAACCTGAAATTCCATTACTGGGCTTATACCCCAAGGAAGCCATTGAGAAGAAAATCCTTATGTATTCCAAAATATTTATAGCAGTACTTTTTGTGATAGCTAAGAATTAGAAATAAAGTTGGGCAGCTGCCCATCAATTAGGGAATGGCTAAACAAATTGTAGTACATGAATGTAAGAAATGTGTGTGATGAATACAAAGAAGCATGGAAGGATCTACATAAACTAATGTAGAGTGAACTAAGAAGAGTGAAGAAAACAATAAGCACAACTCCAACAATGTAAGTGGAAAGAACAACACACCAAAAAAAATCAAAAGTAAATATAACAAAATTATAAAGATCAAGCAGGACTCAGGTGAAGAGATCTGAGAGGACATCCTCAGTCTTACCCCTATATGGAAGTGGGAGGTCCACCGGTGGCACACATTGTGAATTTTTCAGATATTTTCAATGTATTAATTAATTGTGCTGGTTTTTCTTTCTCTTTACAAAGAAATACTATTTGTTATATGAGATGGCTCTCTGGGTGGATTAGGAGAGGGATACTGGGGATAACTAGGATGACATAAGGAAAATAAAATATCAATAAAGATGTGTTTTAAAAGAGAGAGAGAAAACTAAGGAAAAAGATATGCTTAGAAGTAAATGGTAGAAAAAGAAGAATTGGAGAGCTATTCGAAGGATCTGGAGTGGTTCTTTGGTGGTGAGAGTAACATTATTTTCATTGTATCATCCCAATAGAATGTAAGTTCCTCCAGGACAGACACTGTTTCATTTTGGTTTTGTATCCCTAATGCTTAACTTAGTGGTTTGTGCACAAAATAGTAAATACATAGTACTTACTGAACTGAATTATAGCTACATTGTGAATTGCCTAAAGAAAGGTAAGTGGGAATTTCATATGTGGCAAGTGGGAAAAAGCATGAATAAAAACTATAGCACAGGAAGTTAACTGAGGAAAGGATTTCTTGTCAGTGAGATCTGAATGGATATTTGTTTTCCCTCTGTAAGCTACTTGGAGGTGGAGGGAAATTGGAAAAGGTAAAATTAATGATTTGAGAGTATTATAGTACATTGTACATAACATTTAATGGTTGACAGGTATATTTAAATTGAAAAATAAAATAGCCCAGAAAATTAGTTCTTTACAAGCAGATCCTATTTCATAATTGTCTTACATCAGTCAGCTCATTTTAAGTGCGTGCTTTAGACAAAGCCCAATGCAAGTCTCTATGATGTGTAAAAAGAAGTACGAGACAGGATTCTTAATCTCAAGGCATTTATATTATCTGTGCATAAGCTTAATTTTCACATTGAATTATTATTTATATATTAAAATTTCTTTAGGCATTTGGATGGTGCTTTTCATAAAACAAATCATATGCATTTTGGATTTGGAATATTCTGTTATATTTGGGATAGGATAGCTGTCTTTGTTAGGTTACGCTTCTATGTTTTTACTGTATTGAATAGAACTTATACTGTATATCATATAATCTCCAAAAAGTAACAAGCTGTGGAACAACCTATGACTAATACCATTTGGAAGAACAGAAAACTATACTGTAGCTGTCTCTGGAAATGTCTGCTTTGCCTTTTAAATTAGCAGCAGCTATGTAAACAATCTTTAATGCTTCAACTAATAAGTGATCTTGAGAAGTAAGACTTGACTGTTGCACGTTTACTGCAACTCCATATTTATTTTAGGCTTGTTCTCTTTGAAATTTTTTGGTGAAATTCATGTGTAAAATCATGATTTCCTTAAAAAAAATTGTGTTGTCCTGACTTTGTGAATTTTTTTTAATGAGTATTATTTTAATAAATGCCTAAAGTGATAAAATAGAAATGCAGTTTATAACTATGACAATGGCAAAACCTGTCTGTGAAAGCTAAGACCAGATGTAGGGATTTTGTGTTAATAGAGCATCAATAATAGTTATGCAAATAACTTAAGGAATTTGGTGATAGTAATGAAAATCTAGTAGAGGATGAAGGAATAGATAGAACTAGATGGCTTCTGTGCTTTGGTGTTGTAGAACTGGTGGAGATAGTTGTTTCTTGGCAGTTGTAAATAGTGAATACTGAAATATTTTATGTATAATTATTTAAGTGTTTTTAATGGAATTTCATTTTTTAAAATTAAAAATATATCTTCTCTCCCTCTGCCCCTCTCTCACAATTGAGAGAAGAAAAAGAGAAAAACAACCCTTCTAACATATGTATGATAAAGAAAAAAAATTGCTACATTAGCAATATCCATGTGTATGTGTGTGTGTGTGTGTGTGTGTGTGTATTTTTCACTCTGAATCTTTGCAGAATCTTCCTTTCTTTGTCAAAAGTTAGATAGCATGTTTTATCATTGGACCTCTGGAATCATGGTTGGTCATTTCATTGATCAAAATTTTAAGTCTTTCAAAATTGTTAATTTTTGCAATGTTCTCGTATAAATTGTTGTCCTGTTCTCACTTCACTCTGCATCAGTTCATATAAATCTTTCCAAGATTCTCTGAAACTATTACTTCATTTTTTTTTAAGGCAGAATAGTATTTCATTACATTCATACACCATAATTTGTTCAGCCATTCTACAATTGATGGGTACTCTTTAGTTTCCAGTTCTTTGTTACTACAAAAAAAATATACTGCTATAAATGTTTTTGTACATATAAAATCTTTTCTGTACAATATCAATGAGTCAAAAGGTGTGCACAATTCAGTAACTTTTGGAATATAGTTCCAAATTGCTTTCTAGAATGGTTATGCCAATTTGTAGCTCTGCTAACAGGGCATTAATGTGCCTGTTTCCCCAGAGCCTAATACTTCTTATTTTTCTTTTTAATTCACCTTCGCCAATTTGATGGGTGTGAGGTGGAACCTCAGAATTGCTTTAATTTTCATATCCCTAATTATTGGTGATTTGGAGCATCTTTTCATGTGACTGTTGATAGCTTGGGTTTCTTCCTTAGAAAACTGCTAGTTCATGTCTTTTGGCAGTTTTGTCATTGGGGGAATTGCTCTTATTCTCATAGGTTTGAATAACCTCCTTATACAGAGCATCTCAAAAGTTTTAGTGCAGTTTCAAGGTATTAAAGTTTAAAGTTAACCTACCACTTTGGGGATACCCTGTATGTCTTGGAAATGAGACACTTATCTGATAAACTCACTGCAAAGATTTTTTTTCTACTCATTTACCTGTTTCCTTAATTATTTTTGCTGCATTGATTTTATGTAAAACGTTTTAATTTTTTTGCAATCAAAATTATCCATTTTAATTTGATACTCTTTAATTCCTCTTTAGTCACAAACTCTTCCCTTATCTGAACATCTGAATGGTTATTTCTTTCTTGTTCCTTTAATTTGTTTATATCATAGAGGTGGGGAGCCCAAGGCTACAGATTCCCCACTCCTGGTTTATGATTTCATCCTTTAGGTCTATGTCATATATAGGTGGAGCCTATGTGGGTATATGGTGTGTTCTGTACCTAGTTTTTAACTGGAATATTTTTCTATTTTCCCAACAGTTTTTGTCCAATAATGTGTTTTTGTCCTAGTAGCTGTGGTCTTTGGGTTTATCACACAGTAGGATACTGTGTTCATTTATTTTTGTGTTTTGTTTTCTGATTATTTCACTGATGACCTATTTCTTAACCAGTACCAAATTGTTTTGATGATTACACAACTGTATAATATAGTTGGAGATCTAGTTGTGTTAATCCTCCTTCCCACTTTTTCTTGTTTCCCTTAATATTCTTGACTTTTTCTTCCTCTAGATGAATTTCATTATTTTTTTCTAGCTCTCTAATATATTGATAGTTTTATTGGTATAGCACTAAATAAGTAAACTAATTTAGGTAGCATTGTCATTTTTATTATATTGATTTGACCTATCTGTAAGCAATTAATATTTTTTCAGTTATTTAGGGCTGTTGTTATTTCCATAAAGATTGTCTTGAAATTGTTGTCATGTAGTTCTTTTGTTGTCTTGGTAGATTCCAATTATTTTATATATTCTATAGTTATTTTAAATTGAATTTTTCTCTCTTATTACTGTTTTTGTTGGTAATATACACAAATGCAGATGATTTATGTGGACTTCATATCCTATATATCCATCACTTTTCTGAAGTTACTAGCTATTTAAATTGATTTTAATTGACATGAGAGTTCTAAAAGTTAACTGTCATCTGTGAAATTATTTTTTGCAAATGATAAGATGATTTACGTAGTCATTTTAAGTGTTAAATTACTTGGGTATAATTGATGAAAAAGGTTTTTAAATTAATATATCAGATCATTGAAATAAAATTGCTTTCCTAATGTATTTTGCTTTAAGTTGTTTTTTTTTTAATATAGTGGCAAAGAATTAGAATTGAGGGGGTGCCCATCAATTGGACAAATTGTGGTATATGATTGTAATAGAATATTATTATGCTATAAGAAATGATAAGCAGGCAGGTTTCAGAAAAACCTGGAAAAATTTATATGAACTGATGCAAAGTGAAGTGAGCAGAACCAGGAAAACATTGTACACAGTAACAGCAAGACTATACAATGACCAACTGTGAACGACTTAGCTATTCTCAGCAATACAGTGATCCAAGACAATTCCAAAGGGCTCATGATGAAAATTCTATCCACCTCCAGAGAAAGAACTGATGGAGTCTGAGTGCAGATCGAAGTATACTGTTTTTCATTTTCTGTATTTTTTTCGTGGTTTTTTCCTCCCTCTTTGGGTCTGTGTGTTCTTTTACAGCATGACTAATATGGTAATGTGCTTTGTATGATTGAACATATGTAACCTATATCAAATTGGTTACTGTCTCTGGGAGGGGGGAACTAAAATTTGTAACTAAAGTTTTTTTAAATGAATTGTTAAAAATTGTCTTTACATGTAACTGGGGAAATACTGTTAATTCATTTTGCTTTAAATAAAAGTAAAATACTACTTTTAACAATGTAGATAAAGTAACCTTTACAATACTTAGCTGATTTATGATTGTTCATAATTATAAACTGGTTTATACTTCGAGTATTATTAAGTCATCACATTGAAACAGGGAATTTGGTGCCTGACATAGATGTGAAAAGTTAGGTTAAAATGAATAAAATCAATTTATTTAAAACCTTATCAGATGGATGTAGATAGCTTGCGATATGGATTTGTTGTACTCTTTGGTTTTACTGTCCAAACAAGTTATATATTTTCCGAAGGTGGCTTTAAACTATAATGTCAGGGAGATACTGACTCAAGGTATGGAATGTAAAATTTAGGGAACAACAAATAGACCATTTTGGTTAGACTGTAGAGTGTGTGAAATAAAGCGATGTGAAACAAATCTGGAAAAGTAAACTGGAGCTAAATTGAGAAGGGCTTTGGTTGCCTGAGTGAAGAGTTTATATTTTATCCTAGAGGTAGAAGGCAGCATTTTGGCAGTACTATGTGGGATGAACTGAAGAAGGGAGAGACTAGAACCTGTTTGGAGATTGTTAGTATAGTCCAGACAAGAAATAAAAAGAGCATGGATTTGAGAGTTGGTGTAGTTAAAATAGACCAGACTTTTGACAATTGATTGGTGGAGGGAGTGAGAAGAAAGGAGTCCAAAGTCAAAAGAGGATGGCAAGGGAGGATAGATGGTGCTGGTGCCTACAAAACTAATGGAATTTGAGAGCAGTCAACTTTGGAAGGGAAGAAGAATTCATTTGGAACATTAGTAATTAGGAGAACATTTTGTGGGGCCACAAATGCTTTAGCATTTTGAAGATTCTTTTTGTGGAAGTTTGTGCTCTAAGTTCATGAAAAGCATTTTTAAAAAGAGATATAGTAAATAGCATGCAACAGTGGAAATAGACTGGACTTGGAGTTAGGAGAAACCTAGGTTTCAGTATTAGCTTTGTTTGATGTGGGCTGTGTAACCATATGCAAATCTCTTAACTTCTCTGAACTTCAGTTTATTCATTTGTAAAATAAGGATAATACTTTATCTAGCTCTTTTCCAAGATTGTTGTGAGAAATGTGCTTTGTAAACTTCGAAGTACTTTAATGTGACTCCCTGTTTTTTTTTTTTGGCTAGCTTATTGGGGTTAAGTGACTTGCCCAGAGTCACAGAGCTAGTAAATGTTATGTGTCTGAGGGCAGATTTGAACTCAGGTCCTCCTGACTCCAGAGCTGGGTACTCTATCCACTGCACCACCTAGCTGCCCTTCCCTATTTCTACTATAGAAGTATTTTACTTGAATTTTTTTCCAACTTCATGTGTTTGATGTAGAGATTGTTCTAATTGTAGTCATCAAATGATTTCATACTGAATAGCTTTTTAAAAAGCAGCATATACAATCAAGCAAAATAGTTGGGATGGTAAGGAGTAAACTTTCTTTTGTTTATTATTGTGAAAAAAATTGGACTGTCTTTCACAAGAAATTGTAGGGTTTTACATATTGAAGCAGATATAAGAGATTTGGAGGTTTTTGCCTGCACTTTTACGTTTTTCTTATGGCATCTGTATAGATTACAGTTCTTATGTTTTGAACTTGAAAACTTTAGTATCTTATAATGCTATCACAGGATTATAGTAATTCTATACTTAATAATAATAGCTAACATTTTTATAGCACTTACTGTGTGCCAGGCACTGTACTAAAGCACTTTGCAATCATGATCTCATTTAGCTTGTTTTATGCTACTGGTTGATTTATTTTTATTGGTTATTGCTAAAAGCACAGTGAAAATGATGATTCCAGTTAGAGATTCTGAGACCTGAGAGATGCTAAATAGTGTATAGCTACTCATTCTTTTTGACAGTTTCTTAGAAGTTTTGTTTTATGAAATAACTTGTATTAGCTAAAAAGTCAGGGTTTGACTGAAGTCAAGGAACTGAGAGAGGCAAAAAAAAAGTTGCTTTACAGAACCATGTATCTATATATTTGCCTATACATTCTGTTGGGAAGTCCCAAAGAAGTAAATAAATACAGAACCATTTCTCTGGAAACTTGAAGGAAATGATTTTTTAGATAGGCCTAGGGTCTGGACCTGTGATTTCCATGATAAAAAGAACTCCTGAAAAAAAAAATCACTCTACCAATATGTCAGCCCCTTCTCTGCACTTTATAGTTTTAGAAGGTTGTGTGCAGAGACCACTGAGAAATTGAAGGACTCATCCAGGGCCACACAGCCACTAATGTGCTAGAGGCAGAACCAGTTCTTTCTGGCTCTCTCCAAGGACCAACCTAGTTGAATACAGATTAACTCACTACCAGACAGTTGGTCCATGACTGTTGAGCATTTTTTATTACAACTGTCCATGAAACAAATAAACACAATAAGTGCTTAGTAGTTAATTTTGATTGCTTAATTAAAAAATGGTGCCTAAAAAAATTCTGAGAAGGTTCCATAAGTTTCACCAGACTGCCAAATGGGGGTTCATGACATAAAAAAGATTAAGTAGTGAACTAGAAGAACTGAATCACTTTCATAGGGATGCATTCACACTAAAAATAATCAGAAGTCATGAAGAAATTGCACCTAAAGGGAAGGATAGATAGCTCACAAGTTCTCCTTAGACGAAGGAGTGGTAGGAGTTTCATCATGGGCCTAAAGGCAACAATAAACATCATTTCATAGGGTCATTGCATCTTGAAGTACCCGCAGTTATCTTGATCATATGATCACTGTGAAGATAATGGCAACTTACGCATCATCATCTGTTGCAGTAAATGAATAAGAGAGAAATTCTGTGAAGAATTTGACAAAATCTCCAAATTAAATCATCATTCATCTTAATATTCAGTGACTTCAATATAAAGGTTGGGTCAGGGACCTAGGCAGGTTGATTGGAAATAGATTCAGAAAAAAGAAACTAAAGTTATATACACTTCACCAAGTCTTCACATTTGTATAAATAAAAACTTGATTCAAGAAAAGTCAGAGACAGCAAAAACATAAGTAAAAGAAAAAATATCTGGTTGGAAAACCAAAAACTTTATATCTGAAATATAAAAGGAAATGGTAAAAAGTCAGTGGTAACTTTCAGTCCACAGTAGATAAAAAGATTTCCTTTAAAAGAAACAACAATTTTCAAACATCATGTTAAAAAAGTTACAGCTTCACTAATTTAAAAAAATAATTAAAATCATTTTGATATTTTGACAAAAATGGCCAAAATAAATTATTAAAATTCAATACTGTCAGGCTAATAGAGAATTTTGGTAGAACTGGAACTGTGTAGAATTTTTTTTTTAAACAATCTGGCAGTGTGCAATAAATGTAGCAAAATAATTATACCTTTTGACTTAATAATCCTATTACTGGGAATATACCTTATTGTTGTAATCAAAAACAAAGAAGAGCTATTTGTTTTAAGATTTTCTTACTTTGTATCAGATGTAATTGCAAAAAGTTGGAAGTAACCTAAATGTTCAACAGGAGAGTATAATTAAACAAATTGTGATTCACTAATGTAACGGAACACTGTAGTGTAACTTAAATAGTCAATGAGAAATAAAAGAAAATCTAAAATGATCTTTCTGAAATAATGCAAAGAAAAAAACAAAAATAGAGTAAATACTAAATACAGTCTTAGGAGGAAAATTAATGGGCAAAAATGAATAGCAATGAATAGATAAATAATCCTGATGGAGGGACTAAGAGAAAAGCACTGAACAACCCTCAACACCTTATGTGTTGAAATTAATTAATTTAAGTTGAAATAGTAATTCAACAAGGATATTTGTTGATGCTTAATTTGTAATAAAATAGTTAATTTTTTTAAATGTGGGGGAGAGGTTTACAAGATGTAGCAAATATCCCCCAAATGAACTTACTATAGCTTTTTAAAAAAATTTATTTCTGTTTAGTATTTTATTTTTCCCCAGTTACATGGAAAAACAATTTTAAACATTCGTTTTTAAAACTTTGAGTTCCAAATTCTCTTTGTTCCTTCCCCCCCATTAAGAAGGCAAGCAATTCTTTATAGGTTATACATGTGTAGTTATGCAAAACATATCCGTAATAGTCATGTTGTAAAAGAAAACAGACAAAAAAAAATAAAGTTTTAAAAAAGTATGCTTCAGACATTTGTATTCAGACACCATCAGTTCTTTCTCTGGGGATGAATAGCATTTTTCATTACAAGTCCTTCAGAGTTGTCTTGGATCGTTGTATTGCTAAGAATAGCTAAGTCATTCACAGCTGATCATCAAACAGTATTGCTGTTACTTTGTACACAATACATTTGACTTTGCATCAACCCATGTAGAACTTTCTGTATTTTAATGTATAGGAAATAACTCAATTGTTACTATAAGAATAATTTTCAAAATCAGCTTTCAGAATTCAGTTAGATGATTAACTGGATAGAACAAAGATTAAAATCAGTGTCATATTAGCCAAATTTAGAAAATAAAGATGAGAAAATGGCACTCTGTGTGATTAAGGTAGCTTCATCCCAACTCTTTGATTTTCTGTTGCCTTATGATTTTATATCACATTTACCTCTGACTACGTCCTATTCCATTTCCTCTACCTAGCAAACTTTTCCTCATTACAAAAAAAATTTTTAAAAACAGCAGAACCAGATATCATGTTAATCTTGTTTGATAGTATATACAGTCTTACATAGCAATAATCTCCCACCTCTGCGAATGAAGGGAGGAAAATGCAAATCTTTTCTAAGATCAAGATTGGTCATTATTAATTATGCATCAGTCCATTTCTTTTGTTGGTTTTTTTTTCATTTACATTGTGAGTGCTGTTTAAACTGTTTTACTGAATCTGATGACCTCGTTTTGCATCAGTTCATAAGTCTTACCATAAGTGGTTAAATTCTTCCTATTTGTTTTTTCTTTTGGTACAGTAGTGTTCTGTTATATTCAGGTGCCACAATTTCCTTAGCCCAGCCAATGGGTACCCACTCAGTTGACAATTCTTTGCTACTGCGAAAGATGCTGGGACTCTTGTGTTTGTATTTTAAAGTTCCTACTCAGTTCCAGTCTTTTCATTTAAAATGCTTGAAAGTTCTCTCTATTAAAGGTTTTCTTTCCCCATATGTGATTATATTAACTTTTGTTTAGGATAAGTTATTTTTGGCTCTAAGCCTTTGTTTTTTGCTTTTTAGGATATTGTATTCTAATATCTCGGGCACCCAGGTGATCAGTGGCTACAGTGCCAGGCTCATCTTCCTGAGTTCAAATCTGTCCTCAGACATTTATTAGCTGTGTGACCCTGAGCGAGTCACTTAACCCTGTTTGCCTCAGTTTCCTCATATGTAAAAAATGAGCTGGAAAAGAAAATGGCAGACCACTTAAGTATCTTTGCCAAGAACACCCCAAATGGGGTCACAAAGAGTTGGACATGACTGAAAATTAAACAAAGAACCCCCTCCCCCATTCCCTCCCACTGACTGATTCCAAGATCACATTTTTAATAGAAGCTGCTAGGTCTTTTGTGATCCTAGTTGTGTGAACTTGAACTGCTTCTTTCTGGATGTCTGTGATATTTTTTCTTTGACATGAGAGCTCTGGATTTTGTCTTTGACATATCTGAGACTTTTCCTCTTGGAGTTCCTTTCAGGAGGTGCTTTTGGACACGTTGAGCTAACGATATTTAGCATGTGGAGCTGATGTTTAGCAGATAACCAATTTGAGATTTCCAATAGTCAATGGGAGATATGAGACTGAAGAGAGTTTAGGGCTAGATAAATAGATCTGAAAATCATCAGCATAGAAATAGTAATGAGGAGGGGGAGTAGGTCATTGAAATTGAATAGAATGAGGAACTCAGAATTTTGGGTATTTCTAGGGGAGCATTGATCTGTATGTAGAAGATCCCTAGTGTGGAGGGGGTTGTAGTTGGAGCAGTTAGGGTGTAGAGATTGTGAGGTAGACACTGAACTCATTCAAGATGGGGAGAGAATGACCTGGGAGTTAGTACCTAATGGCCATAAGGATCTTGATTACGTGATATATTTGGTTAACATGAAACTTTAAATATGAGTAGTTGCTAAGTGATGGTGAAAGAAAGAGTTTGAAAACAGGGAGCAAGTAGTATTTTGACTCTCTCACTGTGCAGATGAGTGAATTGGTGAGATATTCAAGAAAGTGTAGTCAATATTGGAAGGGTGGCCAGCAAGGGAATATCCTCAGAAAGGAGCATAGTCTCAGTGAATGCCACAACATGGAAGGACCAAAAAAGATAAAGGTTAAGATTAAAGGAAATTAGTTGATTATGAAGTGGACTTTTAAAAAAGGTTTATTTGATGCCTTTTGCTTTTACATTATGCCCATTTCTGACTATACCCATTCTTCCTCTTCTAACAAATAAGTCTTTCCCTTTATAAACAAAAATTTAAAAAAATCAGCAAAACCAGCATTGACCTTTTTCTTTACTTTTCAAGGAATGAAATAATAAAAAAAATCTCTATCACTATTTCTTAGAGAAGTATGTCCAATTTAATGGAGTTACCACAAATATGAAACCAAAAGAACCCAAAACCATAGCCAGGAAAATTTGATCTCCTTGGTGACATGGCAGCCAAATGCAACACTAGTTTGGTATTCCAGCTCATTTATAAAACATTGTTGAAGAGGAGTGTAAGATTTTTTATTTGAATTGTCTGGAAAATGTTAAAAAAAAAAAAACATAACAGTGAAGGGAAGCAACTTAAGTCAGATTATCCCAAAAGCATTAGTCAATGAAAACAGAAGTAGAACAAATACACCTGAAATGGAAAATAATTGTTGTTGGTTTTATGATCATGTGTTTTTTAATGAAATGTTTTATTAAAAATTTAATATGAACATCACTGAAGTGATTTTGAAGTGAAAAGAAGGTAGAATTTTGGATTTAGTTGACCTGGGTTTGAATCTTAGTTTTAAAAGTCACTTGAGCTTTCTGGGTCCATTTCTTCATCTGTAAAATGAGGAGATTTTACTTTAAATGCCCTATGGCCCTAAATCTATGATTTGGCCTCATAACTATTTATATTTAAAGTTTATCTAAAAGCATAAAATATAACTTTTCTTAATTTTATGGTGATATATATTCATCAGCAACAATAATGGAACTACTACAGTTTACTCTAACATCTCAGGATGGGATGTATTGTATGAAGAAATAGAAAAAATATTTGAGAAGATGAAGTTGGAAATAGTAACTGCACCTAACCAAATACATAAAGAAATTTGTAATGTCAGCCACATAATTTTTAAAACATTCAGGATTTAACCTTGAAGATATATCTAATTGAGGAGGATTCTTAAGTATGGAAGGGGTTATATATGCTACTATTATGAAAATAAAGCGACAAAGAAAACTTCAATCATTCCTGGTCCATTTGTTTATTTTTCATCTTTGTAAAGCCTTTATGAAAATGTACACATTGGAAGTATACTTTGTGAAAGTATTTGAAAGTAACAAGTAAACATTCACAAACTTTTCAGTAATAAACCAGGTCTTCACAATCATACTGTGACGGAAGTATAAGGAATGTGTGGTCCTGCTGTGTGTTTCATTTGTGAAAAAAAGTATTTGACTCAATTTAACAAAATTCAGCCTTTTTTTTCCTTTTCTTTTTTTCTTTTTTTTAAAGTGAGGCAATTGGGCTTAAGTGACTTGCCCAGAGTTACACAGCTAGGAAGTATCATGTGTCTGAGGCCGTGAACTCAGGTTCTCCTGACTCCAGGGCCGGTGCTGTATCCACTGTGCCACCTAGCTGCCCAAAATTCAGCCTTAATGACTGTCTTTTAAAAAGTAGATTCCTGTGCATTTAAGATCGCTACAAAAGATTGTATAAATAAAAAGATTCTATAACAGATATATCCTTGGAGATATTGTCAGTCTTCTGACTGCTAACATCAAATAATAGTCTTCTATTGTTCGGGGAGGGCAATTCCTCTCGCCTTTAAGTTGGAGTATATGGTTCCTGAGGTCAAGTCAACAAGTATTTATTAAGTATTTACTATATAACATGCACTATGCCCCTGACCTGAAGGAACTTATACTCTGCTAGGGGAAGATAACACATAAAAGGGTGATAAAAATGAGGAGGAAGGGGGAGGTACCTGTAAAGGTTGTGGGGTGGCATGATGGAGAAATCTGGAGAATAAAATCAAGAGAGAAATGAAAGAACGAGCGTAGCTTACCTGGGCACCTCTTTAAAATAAAGGTTCCTGGAGGAACTCACCAATCCTAGGAAGAGCCAGATGAGCATGGAGGCATATTCCAAGATGGGGAGACAATTGGGGAATGGTGGAGAAAACCAGTCAGGAGCAAATCTGGAAACAGTTGCTGCCACAGCTAGAAACATCCATCCCATGAAGGTCTGATGTACAAGATGCATAGGGATTGATACAAATCCACCTCTCAAATTCTGTGATTCCTATACAGAGTTCATATAGAAGAGGAACTCCCCATTAATGGAAAAACTGGTTTCCTGATTTTGGGTAGTCTTGCTTTAATTGCATCAGGCCTTCAACCACTTTGGGCCTTTGAACCACAGTGGTTCAAAAGAGACTAGCCTAGCCATCCATCTACATGAAAGACAAAGTGGATCAATAATGTGTATTGCCCAGAATTTTTAGATTTAGTTGATCATGGGAGATTGGGCTGAGCTCTATTTTTGCTCCAGTGCTTTCTCAGTGAGCCTTATAGTCAGACAGATCCAAGCTATTCCCTTGGGAATCTATTCTCTCCACCAAACAGACCTCACACTGAGACCTTCTGCCTCTGATTGTATTCCCTAAGCCCACATCTTTACCTGCTCCTGCCTATTAAAATGTGAGTCTCCAGGGCCTTACAAGACATAACATCACTGGCCACAAGGTTTCATTTCTAGTAAGGACCGTGAACCGTCTGATCACCTATGTTCATTAAGGGACCTCTCTCCAACCACTGATACTCTGTACTTATTCCTCAATGAGTCTATACTTCTATTTCCTCAGACCTTCCCTTTCCCAGTGATTCTGAACCCTTAGTTACCAACATACAAACCTCAAATTTCATCTCAGCTACTCAATCCCTTACTCCCATTCCCTTTAACCCTGTCTTCCCCCCACCATGTCCAAATCCAGATCTATCTGACCCTTCTACCGTACTCACTGGATGCCTGCTACATAATTAAATTCCTTTAATCTTAAACTCTTCCTTCTTACTCTTTTCATTCTTTGACTCCCTCCTGTTGACATTGCTTCCATCACCATCCTTGCCATTAACTGGTTGTACTTTTGCTATTTCTCTCCTCCAGTTGGTTGTGGGAGGGGAGAAGAATACTCCTCACTTCGCATTGCTACTTTCAGAATCTCCCTCCACCATCATTGCTCAGCAAACTCCCCTCCTTTGAGATTCACTATATTCAAATTTGTCACCTTATCTAACTCCTGATGACTATTATCAACCCCCAGGGCATTATCTTTCCTTATTCATCAAGTTCTTTACCTGGCTCCTAGTCTTTCTTTCTACTTCAATTCCTCTACACCTCACTTCTTTCCCAGACCATCATTTCTGCAGTGGCTATATACTTTTCCCCCTTCCCTCTCAAACTCTTGGTGAATCATTTCAACCCTGAATCCCTTGCCAAACCTCAATCTTGTATTACTCCCATCAATATATCTCCTCACTCTTATTCACATGCTGCTGAACAGAGCTGAAGAAATTCATAAAACCATGTTGACTGGATATACTTCAGATTTGTTATGTAATCTCACTGGGCCCTCACTGCAGCAAGGTATACCTTTTATATCTCCCTAACTGATTTACTATTCTACTTACTGTAGTAGGTTCCAAACTTTTTATCCTTCCTCAAGCCTCTCGTGGTACCCTTGCCCCTGGCCCTCTCAGGTAAGGACATTGATTCATGCTTCAGCAAGAAATTGAGGCTATTTGCTGAAAAATTCCTCTTGTTCTTTCTTCCTCATGTTGCATTACACAGACATCTCCCCTACTCTGCTCCTTCACACACACCTTTCCCTGCATGAAGAGGTGGTCCTTCTCCTTGCTAAAGCAAACACTTTTACATGCACCTTCGTTCTTATCACTCCTTTCTTCTCCAGCAGATTACCCCCCTACTCCTTATCTTTATTCCCCTTCTATCTAATGGCTCTTCCCCTTGCTGCCTAAACATGACCTTGTCTCCTTTATCTATTAAAAAACCTTCACTTGATCTGACCTTCCCTGTCAGCTATTATCTTATAGCTTTCCTTCACTTCTTAATAACTAGCATTTATATAATAGCACTTTAAAGTTAATGAAGTGGTTTACATAGACTAATTAATTTTATCTTCACAACCTTTTGAAGTAGGTACTATTATTAAAATTTCCTCATTTACGGATGAGGAAACAGGCTGAGAGAGGTTAAGGGCCTTGCTCAGGGTTACACACTAGTGTCTGATAACAGATTTTGAACTCATATCTTCCTGACTCCCAAATCCTATGCTGTATTTATTGTCACATAGATGCCTCCAGCTAAAGTTTTTGAGAAAGCCATCTACACTAGATGATTCCACTTCCTTTTCTCTCATTTACTTCTAAATCATTTGTAGTCTTGACTTCATCATTCAAATTAAACTGATCTCTCTAGGGTCACCAATGATTCTTAATTGCCATCTCTAATAACTCTCAATCTTCATTCTAATTGATGTTTCTGTAACTTTTGACACTGTTGATTGATCACTCTCTTCTCCTAGATTCTTGATTTTTGTGACACTTCTCTCCTGATTCGTTTCTTATGTGACTGAGCATTCTTTACCATGTTTTGACCTTTCTTTACATCTCTAGCACTTCTCTAGTAT